>NW_027185376.1:6653641-6893641 GCF_022577435.1 Embiotoca jacksoni | reverse complement strand
TGTCACACCTGTATGTTTTTAGCCGACGTGTCAACGTGGAGTCGGGCTGTATTATTCGTGGCTTGTTTTTAGCTCACACTGATGTCAAATCGTTGTTGTTTTTTTTTTCCCCGACAGGATGAAGTGACAGACTAACAGACAGATGCAGGAAGTGTGAGTGCGAGACGGTCGGGTTCACAACTCTGGTGTGACTTTTTAATGGGAATTAATAATCAGTTTTTAACATTTTAAAAATGACTCGTGTTGAACTCGTGCCGGGAGCTCGTCACTTTCCTCCTCGTGTTCGACCCAACGAAGGCGGCTTCACATCAAACAGACCAGACGTTTGGGTTCGTTTGGTCTGTGGCGTCAGCAGCGTGTGTGTGTGTGTGTGTGTGTGTGTGTGTGTGTGTGTGTGTGTGTGTGTGTGTCGGTGGAAGAGGTGGAGGACCTGGGCTGTAATAACATCGGCTGGGTGGTCTCGAGGTCTCGGGCTCCATGATGTGTATTTTAAAAGCCGTGTGTCCCTGAGAAGACAGTGAAGGTGTTTCCTGCTCGGTAAACCTCTGCGATGGTCCGCGTCAGCTAGTTTAATCCGTTTGAGCTTATTTCCTGCTATTTTTAACACTTGTTCTGTTCCTCTCTTTCGTGTCATTTTGAGTCTCTTTGCAGCCTTTTAGCATCAAATTATGGTCGTTATGTTGATTTGTACTTCTGTGGTGATTTTCTATCTTTTTACAGTCATTCTGCGTTGAATTATGGTCTTTTTTGTGCGTCTTGTCTGGGTTGTTTTCAGTCATTTTGCACTCTTTTTGTTCCTTTAAGCAGTTGTTTTGGTTCTCTTTGTTTTCGTAATGGGTCTTTTTGATTTTTTTGGGGGTCTCTGCAGTCATTTTGTGCCTTTTTGCAGTCATTTTTGCATTGGATGTTGGTCTTTGCTGTGTCTCGTTGGGGTTGTTTTAAGTCTCTTTGCAGTCGTTTTTCATCTGTTGGTAGTCCCTTTGTGTCTCTTTAACGATCAGCCAACAATCCCGTCACCTTGACTCCAACCTCAACCTGCTCCTGAATTCAGATTAAGCAGTTTTGTTTATTATTGCTGCTTTAGAAGTCTAAAATCTTTGAGGTTAAGTCCTTATCAAGTCTTAAAACATGTCAAAGCGACTTCCAAGTCAATCCTCAAGTCAACTCCTCCTAGTCCTAGTCAATGTCACGCCTTTTCAAATCCTGATTAAAATAAACTTCCAGGATAAAAAGTCTCAAGTCCTTGTCAAGCTCAAGTCTTAAAGCAAATCTCAATCAATTTATTTTCATGTTTTTCAAGGGAACGTTCGAGTTAATTCTCAAGTCTTGTCAAAGGAAATCATAAATATAGTAAGTCAGGGCATCAGGCAAGTCTGACATCATTTGTTAAAAGTCAGATTCAAAGTCTTACATCATCTTTTTTATAGTGGGTCTAAAATCTAAAATATCTTGAGTCTAAAATCAAATCTCAAGTCCAAACTCTTTGGATCTGTTCGGTTAAGTCAAATAAGACATTTTCAAGACTTTCTGCTCTCTTTATTCTTTATCTGGATTCTCTTTATCTTCCACAAAGTCATTAAAACAGAGAAGGATGGAAAGTGTCGTCACTTGGACCAAAAACTGAAGATAACACTGCCACATGCAGACAGCAGCAATCTGAAGTTCAAAGACAGCAAAAATAACCTCTGAAGGCTTTTTGAACTTTTTACCTTTCAAAGTGGTGTTAGCAGTATTTTTTATTTCACTGCAGAGACTCACTGCTAAAGTGTGTTTTTGCATTCAGCTCTTTGTTCAAGTTAAATCTCAGTGAAATCAGGTCCACGTCAGTCCTCCTCATTCTCTGCATGTTCAAACCTGCCAGATTGTGTATTTATGTAAGCAGCCTTAAATAAACGTTGTTTTTTTTAAATTATTATTATTTCCACGTGTGTGTGGCACGGAGGTGTCCCGTGTTAACTCGGCTGGTCCGATAAACCGCGGTGACCTCGTTGATCATGAGCCTGACAGCGTGTGGGCCTTTAAAAAATAAAAATAAAAAAAAACGAGGGAATAATAATTGTGGGCGCGCAAAATGTGTGTAGAAAAACGTGAAGGTCAATCTCACGCACCGAACATGATGAAGTGAGTCTCAGCTGCCGCCTCTCAAGTTCACTCCTCCAGTTACCTTTCTTAACTTCGATTATGCACTCTGTCTCACCGCTTTCTTTATTTCCACTCGCTGTCTCTCAATCTCTCCCCCTCCTTCATTCCACTTCTGTCCGGGATTTAAGATGTCATTGAGAAACCTTGAGATAGATGAGGTCTTCAGCGCGAGGCAACCGTCGGCTCGGCATTACAATGGAGTTAAGAGATGATATAAATCAGAGAATATGATCGGGGATGACAGCACTGTTTGCCTTAGAAAGCCCATAAACCCTGATGCAATAATGTTTGCAGGGAGAAAGGCAGAAGTTGTTGTAAAATCAAACATATGCTTGCTATGGGCTGCCCTCTGTGTGTGTGTGAAATTAAATAACTGACAAAAGCAGCCTTTAAAAAAAAAAACAAATTTAATTTTTTTGTCTTTTTTTTTTCTATCGCTTCATGTGATCCATTTAAACGCAATCAGGGAAAGTAAAAAAAAAAGAAAAAAAAAAGGCATTTCTGTTGAGTTGAAATATGTTTCTCATTAAAGATGTCAGTGGGAGAAGCGGGGATGTTGACGCTTTAATCGCCCTCCTTTCATACGCGCTTGTAATGGGACTTGAAACAGCTGCGTCCCAGAGGGGAGGAAAAAAAAAGAAAGAAATGAAAACGTGGTCGTGCGTCATGTGGTCAAGTATCATCGAGACCCCTCTGGAAACGTTCAAGTTGCGGTGAAGGAAAAAGTGGATTATTTTAATTCAAGTGGGCGAAGTGGGGAGGAGAATTTTCCTCTCTGAAGATTTAAAAATAAATGGTAAACCCCCCCACCCCTCACCCCCTCCCACACACACACACACACACACACACACACATGCCTTTTATCTTGGGAGACCACATGCAAGCCGGCAGTTCTTCCCTTTTTTCTTTTTTTTTAAATTACAGCTGTAGGTTTGTGGCAGGTTACTCGGTGCACAGCTGCCATTGAGAAAAAGAGCAGAATAAGAAAGGCCTCCAACCACCCAGAGCTCCGCCTCCAACCACCCAGAGCTCCGCCTCCAATCACCCAGAGCTCCTCCTCCAACCTCAGAGACCCGCTGCAGGTGAGCACCGCCTTCACTACCCAACCCACACTCAGCTGGTCCGCTTCATCGTTAATCAATTATCTGAAAATAAATTAGATTTATTGAAAACTTTCAGCTTTAAAACAAAGTTTCTTTTCTCTTTCTCTTATCAGAAGTATTTTATTAAGTTTCCAATATGTGACAACTTAAAATCAGTGGAAATAGTTTTTTAATAATCTGTTTGGTTTTCTCTCTTAATCAGTAAATATTGAATCACTGTTGTTGAATGACGACCAGAATTGCGTACCTCTAAAAGAGTCGGGTTTCTTCAATACATCTCTTCTTAAATTTATTTCAAATCTTCCTTTAATCCTAGTTTGGAATGAAATTCAGACTTCGGCCATCGCCCGTTTAATTCTACCAGGTTCGATCAAAAAGTTCTGAGACTGCTCCTGTTTTGCGTGAACGGTAATTCTTGAATACAATCTACAAAAAGATCAAAAATAAAATGTACGAAGTAGCTCGTAGTTCACCCTCAACTCTCGCGTGGCCTCTCAGACACCCGCGGTAACCGGCGGTGGGACGTCCAACCGTCTCACGGACTTGGAGGAAAGGTGAAGCGGCGAGGACGGAGCGCCCAAGATGTCTTCCCATAATGCACCTCCTGGGAAGCTGCCAGGGCTGTTAATTCGATACGTCCCGAACGCTGCCTCGCTGTCTGTTTCTGATTAAAATGAAGCCACGAGAGCAGGGAACAAGCGACGGAGGTAATTTACGCTGCAGGTTGGGTGAAAAGATGAACACTTTTTTTCTATTATTACCTGCATAAATACGAGCACGCATCAATAATTCACCTTAATGGCTCAACGTGTGCGATTGGATGTCAGCCTCTCATCCTCTCAAGGATTTGCGTTCGCTGCTTTTTGTTCTGCTGCTTTAAAATAAATTTGATTTGTACTGCGGCAGGTAGAGACAGATGCTTTTTGGTTGTGTGTGTGTGTGTGTGTGTGTGTGTGTGTGTGCGGAGCAGGCAGCAAACACACACACACACACACACACACACACACACACACACACACACACACACACACACACACACACACACTCCCTTGACCAGATCCCATTAGCCTGCAGCTATTTATTTTCACTGGTGGAAAGATACTGATGCCAGAAGAAGAAAACATCAAAACATCAAAAAAGGGGCAGAGAAGTTGTGTGTTTACGTATTTGTGTTGCTGCTTCTTCTTCTTCTTCTGGTGATTTCAGAACTTGAACGCCGATAACAAATTCTGGAACTCTTTATTTATTTTTTTTACACCATTGAAATGTTCTCGCTTCTCTTTCCAGGTTTTTCATCTTTCTTCTTCTTCTTCTTCTTCTTCTTCGTGCCTTTATTGCGTGAGCGCTGCAGTCATGTTGCTTCCTCGGGAAGTCATAGGATTCCTCTGGAAAAAATAAATAACGCCGCGGGGGGACGAGCGTATCAGAAGCACTGTGGGAGAGAAGCCGTTGCCGCTAAAAGTAGGATAGGAAGGGTTTTGTCTCCGTCCTCCTGATATCAGAGCGGAGACCTTGTGACACGTTGGGTTGATGCGTGTTTACACTTGACGACTGTGGTGCCATTGATGGTTTTCATCAAATAAACACACTTTTAATAACCTCGGCTGTACAAGTGGAGGCCGTGTCTGATTGGTTGCGCAGTAAAATGACCGTGAAAAATAATCTCGTTATCAGCTGACTTGTTCTTCCGTCATAGAGCTCCGTTCATTGTTGTTCCTCGGCCACTAGAGGGCACCAAACTGATGGACACGCAGTTAAATAAAAAAAATGATTTTATTTTTGCAGCCCAGTTGATCCGTTTAAGCAACGAGCGTTACAACAGTCACTAACTCTCAGTTGGTTCACTGATTTAAAGCTGCTATAAACAAACATTTTAATATTAATAATAGATTAAATGGCTACTTTATACTGTATGTAACGGTGGATCAATACGTTCTGCAACTGGTCCTGCTGCACACGAACGGAGTGCAGAAAAGTGATGCAACCTTTGTTTTTACACACCGAACACTTGAGCACATCGTGTTGGAGAACCCTGTTGCCATGGTGCCACAGTTCATGCGGTTTGCAGCGAATGTTTTCCCCTCCGACGCCTCAGAAGGTCCCGGTAGAACTCGGTGTTGACAGTCTGACTCTGGGGGACGAACTCACGGTGACACAACTCCCGGCAACGCCAAAGAAAAACCCACCTGTTGTCTCCTGACCCGACACGCCTTCTTCTTCGGTCTTGGAACAGTGAAGCTCCGCCCCCTTTTGAAACGGCTTATTGCTTCATCGCCGGACTCTTTCTGAAGCATTTCAAAGGTCCCTGTTGATCATTTCCAGAGTTTCACACCAAGTCTGACGTGCATCCTCTACTCATGTGTGTGAAATCATCGTGTGCACAAACCAGCGCTCACAAAAACGTGCGTAACTCACACTTACTCATTACAATATTTGTTCTTGCAACATTTTCAATGCAACACAAAGCAAGAAAGTTTCAACGGTGAAAGTTTAAGGTCAAGAAGGATCCTCATTTTTCTCATCACAGACAACTTTTTTCACATTCAAACTACTTCTATAAATCCAAATATGTTAGATTTTATTAAAATAAAACACTCGGTAGTTAGCGTGGACATCCACATCCATCTAATCCAAAACTCCATTAATGGAGGAGATTTGCTCCTCCTCTTTACATTCAGCACTCGCGCCGATATGAGGCCTCATTTTCCTGCTCTTCAGAGAAAAAAAAGACATTTTCTGACATTCATCCTTCAGCAATATGGAAAACCGACTGCAACAGATCGAGATAATCCATAACAGTGAATCAGAATCCCTAATTTGTTTGGAAGTTTCTATTTGATCATTATTTCATTGTGCCCCAGTTGAGTGTTTTGGCATACAAGTGCTTGGCTGTCAATCACCTGATGCCCGCAGGAAGAAAAGGGCCCGCTGGGAAAATATTCGCTTAAAATACAAGTCGCCTTACAAGCTCGACTGTCGCATCCGGAAGAACGCGTCGCTCATTCGTGCAGTTTATTGGCAGAGACGGGAATGAGTTTAAATTCAAACTTGTTTACTTATTTAACTGAATCTTAATTTTCAGTATGCCGAGCCCTGAATGTCTCCATTTTGAAGGATTTTTAACGACGGTGAGGAGCCCAAACGCAGGTGAGGAGTTGAAGAGCAGAACGAGTTTCATTGATTCTTGTCAGGGCGGAGGTGAATGATGACATGAGCTGGAGGGGAAAAGGCCCGCAGGGCTGCCGGAGCGAGCGGCTGACACGAGGCGGGGCGAAGCCGGCGGCGGAGCAGGCGCTGATTGTGAAGCCACGTAGTAACACAAAGTGTGAGGCAGTCATTTGGATGCACGGAGCTATAAGCAGCCATGAACTTGCTTTAAGCCGGCGAATGACTGGAGGTGTCTAAGCAGTGGAGGTGGATGAGGTGAATCCCTGCAGGGGGTTTGGGAAAGGTTATCAGGAACAGGTTAGAGAGAGAGAGCAGGAAGCCAGAAATGACTTTCAGTTCATACTGCAGCTGCTCTCACAAAGTACGTACCGGGACGCAGGACGTCATCATAACGATGCACCTTGAACTTTGACCTTCTTGCACATTTTCCTTTTCGTGCTTCTTCGTCTTTTTCCTTTCTTGAATTGCAGCCATTAGCGCCACCTACTTTCTCAGCGGCTCAGTCCGTGCGACGTATCTTTCGCAGCTCAGAGGATTGTGGGTAAGATTCAGCCAGATTAGCGCGCTGGCCTGCAGACTACAAAATACGACGCAACATCCTGGTATTTTTGGCATACTACATTTCACATACTACGTATTAGCACTTCCGAGCCCTGCGTTCCCGTAGCTGTACTACCGTACTATTTAATATGTCCCAATACGTATGTTAAATGCAGTATGAGAAAAGTACCTTGTAAATTCCTTATGCTCACATAAAATGAAGTAAATATGCTCCTTTTTGTTTTGAATCATAAATATAGATGAAAAATATTAATGACAACTCAGCAGCATTCTCCAAATAGCATGAACGAGAAGTTTTTAAGAACATGGTTTTAAATGTATGTATTCAAACCGTCCCCTTCAGAACAGAGAGCAGAAAACCTGGCAGAGCCGAAAGCGCTGCAGAAAGTTGTCCGAGGCGATGCCAAGAGCGAGGGCTTGGCTGCGGCCTTGGAGGAGCACTTGGATGAGGGCGGCTGCAGCTGGTGGGGTCTGAGGTCACGAACAGATGTCCTTCACAAACCTCCAGCGCCGGGCTGTTACTCTTTTGTCGGAGGCTCTCGTTTCAATCTGCCAAATATCCCTCGCATGCAACCTCGGAGCCCACACGAAACAAAAAAGCAAAGAAAAAAAAAAAAGGCAAAAACACAACCGTTTGAAGTTGGGAGACGCTCTCTGGGCCGATCTGACAGTCTGCCCAGTCAAGCAACAAATTAACAGTTCATGTTTTAGATGGGCTGCGTGACATACAGTAGATGCGCTTCTCAAAAACTAAAAAAAGCTGCATGGCTCACTGTACTTTTTCCTCTTCAGGGATTACCTCAATATCATCCATCTTTCTCTCTTCGTCCGCAGACTTGTGACCGTCAAAGCAGACGATATTATTTGTTTAGGAGGCAATATTTTTGGCTACTTCAGGGACATTCAAACTCGTCTTTCTGGTCCCCTGGATCGCCGCAGCAGGATTCAGATACTGTTAAAAAGTTTTTTAACTCATTTGGATTTTATTGCTTTATCTTTTATCAGCGGTCCTCTGATCTCGGGAGGTTTAAGCTCAAAGAAACCTCACCTGAACCTCACATTTTTCTTAGCTTCCTTTACATGTGGAGTTCTTCAAAGTCCTTTTTTGAAAATGAAAGACGTATTTGAAAAAAATGGTGTTAGATCAGCCTGTCGCGACACCGTGCTCCTTAAAGGCCACACGTGACTTCCTCTCCTCATCTGATCCAGGCAAGGGGCAGGTTTTGTTCCCTGAAATCTCAAAGCAGCCTTTGATATCATTGATCAATGAGTTTTTGACTGGTGTGGGCTTTAAGTTCTGATTATTTCAGATCTTTTGCTGTAACATAGACACACCAAGGTGTCACGGTTTGGATTCCCTGTCTCTCTTTTTTTTCTCTTGTTTTTGTGTTTCCTCTTTTATTTTGAAGTTCTCGCCTGTTTCCACTTTCCCATCAGCCTCCTCTCTTTATATACTTCCTGTACACTTGTCCATGTTTGCGATTGGTCAGACGCTGCAAACTCCGCCCCTTTTTTTATGACTTAGCTCATAGCTAAATTGGGAAACTCTGGGTTGATTTAGTGAGTTGTTAACTATCGTTGTGTGACCTTTTGGCACGTTGACGTTTGTTAGTTGTTGTTTAGTTGAGCCGGATAACAGAAAGACACCCTGGGTTTGTTGAACCTGCTGTGTAGTACAGGCGGGTTTTAGCTGTTTGCCATCAAACAAAGGAACAAAAGAATAATTGGCATTGGTGGTCAGTGTTTTATTTTTATACATATATATATATATTTACTCTATATATGGAGCTCAAACTTGGATAACTATCTGATGTCTTCCACTGCTCTAACATAATTTGTTTCCTCTTTGTTGAAGAACTCACTTCTTGCAGAGAGTCATTGTTTAGTCTCCCCAGACAACAAACAGCAAAGCGCCTTATGAGCTCCAGACTTTTTGTCTCAGGTTTAGTCAGAGTAAGTAAACCAATCAACGCAGAACAACAACAACAGCAACAGCAGCGGTAAAGACACGTCTGGAGGAGGCTGCCGTGGGAGACTCACAGATCCGATGCTACGTGTTTTTGTGGTTTTGACAAGCAACCGAAAATAATAAGCTTTGGCTTCACAGATGAGGTTATAATGAAGAAGAAAAGGTCCTTTCAGACGGATTTCTTCCACACTGCAGGGTTCAAATGTTCCACCGTACAGGTAGAAGCTCTGGTTGCCTTTTAGTTTTCATCAAAGGCTGCAACATAAAATCATCTCATTTACATATCATTTGTTTATATCTTCGTCAGCGATGCCTCCTTGCTTTTCAAGGGAGAAATAAGCGCATTGAAGTGACCTGTGTGATGGCAAACATTAGCGATTTCACGAGATGCTCGAGGAGCAAAGAATAATCAGTGAAGGGAATTAGTATGTGTTCATTGATTTGCTCTCTTGGAAGGCGCATAGCAGCAGCAGCACTCCAGTGACGAAAAAACTCCATGAACCTGCAGCTAAACCCACAAACTTTTCTTCTTTTGTATGCTAAACTCAGATAATGAATACAGCTTAGTACTTTATGTACAGACTCTGGCATTTCAAGCAAAATTGACTTTATATACTAGCTTTACCTGCAGAGCTTTCACTGCACCTAATCTTTGCTTAATGTTTTTCAGGAGTTCCACAAATAAATTTCTGACAGCTGTAGTCTTATATTTTGTTTGTCTAATTTTGCCTTTTCCTCGATGTTGCTGCCCTGAAGACGGTCGTCAAATATGGGGGCTTGTCCGGGATACAATTTTGGCATCCAGTTAGTTCTTTTTGGCTATTCTCCTAAGTTGTGGTACTTTTGTTTTTAGTGAAGTTTATTTCCTTAATGTGGTGATAAGTAGCCTTTCTCTCCCTTTTGTTTGCCACACAGTAGAACAAATTATTGTTGACTTTAGAGGTTAAACCCAGGTAAATTAGATGATTGATTTCTCTGTTCTTCCATCGGCTCACTACTTTAATTATTTTTGCTCCAAGGTAATCCTGCTGTGAGTGTAATTGGCCTAGTTCGGCTGGTGGTACTGTGGATGTAACGCCATCATGTGCTGGTAAAGACAGGAAATTAGGAAGAGCGATAGTCACTTATACTAATTGATTTTTTTTTATTATTTTTTTTTATAATTCAAAGAATATTCAAAAATCATGCGCCAGACATGCTATTACTGCTAAAGCTCGTCACCGAAGCCTCAAAACAAAATCAAATAAAAGAATCTCCATCCAAACAGCGATGGACAAATTCTACAAACTTTTTTGGAGATTCACCAAGACTGAAAGAAATCTCAGTGAATTGGCTGCTCGCCAGTTTCCTGCAGACCCTCCATCGAAAAGAAAAAAGCAATAGAAAACGTATCTGAGCTGTGGATGACAGCTTTGACAAACTCTGAGTCCGTGTCTCCCTCTTTAATAAGAGTGGGCACTTTGGGTAAACACTAAAGCTCTAACTCAGCCGGCAGGCGGCCACACGAGACAGCGCTTTTATTAATGTCCTTAATCACACATTTGTTTCATTAATTGTTCTTGAGTCTACGTCCTGCCCGTAGCGTAACCCGCCCTAATTTATAGCACGTTGATAACGACCCACTCAGATAAACGCATTACAGTAGCTTCTATTTCTGAAGCCCATAATCCAGCGGCGAGGTCGCACGTTGCCCTCCTGTGTTGTGACCCTTTTTTCTTAACTGGCGTTTTCTGTGATGATGTTTTGAGATTAATTACTTTCACGAGCGCTCCTGCTTCCTCGCACGGCGCAGCGCTGCCGTGTTTTACAAGCACCAGGCGACCCGAGCGCCCGATCCTGGCACAGCTGTCAAACTGATTGATTACCTCTGCAAATGTCTAAAGGTTGAGCCTCTCACCTCTCGGCATTTCACCAGTGTTTCCTTTTCCTTAACTGTGACTCCAAACTTGACAAAGAGGATAATGAAAGCGGAAAAACTCGGAACAGTGAAAGTAAGAACAAATGTCAGATAGAGAACGGGCAAGAGAAGGAGAGAGCTTTAATGTCGAGGCAAAAACAAAAAAATGGAGGATGCAGGATGGTGACAGTTGACGTCACGAGATTATGTCGAGAAAAGGTCTCTCTTTTCTCGTCTTTGAATTATACTTTGCTTTGAAGGGGAAGAAAACTTCTGTCAAACCTTGTTAATGAACAGTGAGGGAGGCTAAACTTCTCCGTCTCCAGCTGTGATTTCCATGAAGGAAAAAAAAAAACAGGTGGTAATCAAATGAAGCTGCCGCTGAATCCAAGCTGTGATGAAAACCCCCCTGAGCATTGATCAAACAATTTATTATTTAGTGGGAATGGGAGACGCCGCGGTGTGTGGTGTTGATATTCTTGCTCGTGCAACCCACTCACCGCGAAACACGAGCGCTCTCCCGGCAGCGAATGTCACGCTCCGGTCGGGAAAACAATGGCGCCTCGCGCTGCCTACACGCTGCCTACTGTTCAAGCCGGATTTCATGATTTGCCTTGTGGCTGCGATGACCTGTATAGTAGACTCACCGGGCCCGTTTCGTTATGGGAGCTTTGACGGTACTTGCAGACTCACTAGCTTGCAGCTGTTTTGGAGGCTGTCTGATGCGGCGATGAGAGTTCATGGTTTTATTCTGCTGTTTTCATTTCTTGTTGTTTTTCCCCGTCTGTGCTCGATCAATCAACATTGAAACACAATGAAGAACAGCAAAAAGAGGAACAACATGTATTATAAACATGAAATATTAAACGTGTTTTTTACATGTGATTACTCTTTTTTTTATACGTTTTGTTTATTTTTGTTGATCGCAGGAAGTTAACAAAGTTTTCTGTGTTTTTGTTATTAGAAAACATTTATCTTAATAATCATTTTGTAATGATTTCAGAATACAGTGCCTGTTAGCGGGAGAGCACATTTCTTCTCGTACTTGATATGTATTCGTGAGTCTGCGCGGATAATTCTAATCAGATTCTCTATAATGGATCCCAAACTTTTATAAAACCTTGGAACCATATATTCCAAATTCAAGCTACATTTAGCGTGTTGATGTTCGTGATGTAATTCTACGTGGGACATTTTAATTATGATTACCGACTCATTTTAACATAATTGTTTGTCTCGGGATGTGTATATGTAATAACTGGTATCTGTAATGGAATGAGCCATTTGCAGAATGCAATGATCAACAAGCACCACCAGGGGGAGCCTTGTTTACCGTTCCCATGTCTGACTTTCCTGCCCTTCTGATCTGCTTGATGCAGCAGCAAAATGAGACTCTGTGTGTGTGAATGGGAGGCAAACTGCAAAGCCCCTTGAGACCACCAGGGTGAAAAGGTGTGATATAAAACCGTGTCAATATGAATGACCATTGGGGGCCCCAAACTGTTGGCTGGTTTTCTACCCTCCATTTTGTTTAACTCGTAAAGTATTTATTGACGTAATCAAATGTGTTTTTTTGGCTGGTAATCTTTTAACTGCACCGTAAACCGACAACCATGTCGGAAAAATTAAAGCAGTAGGGAAGCGTGTCGTCTTGACATAGTGTCGAGGCGGAGGTCTAGGAAGACGAAGTGGAACAGGTCTGCCGCGGTCAGCAGACAAAACCTTTATTGGTTTTGTAGGCATGGAAAAGAGAAGGGAGAGTTTTTAAAGGTACTCCGTATTTCATGGTGTTGGGCACCCTGGTGAGCTGCTCTTTCATGAGGACCGTGGCTTTCACTGCCCAGAGGTTGAAGTATATTACAAGAATGAAAAAGGCAGCAGTTGGAATGGGACTCTGCGTTTTACTTCAACTATAATAAAGTGACTTTTACCAAAGCGGGGTTGGAAATAAAAAAGGAATCCTGTTCCATTTCAATAAACCCATTTATACAAAGACATTTTCCGTTTGTACCTTCTCACCGGCCATTGATCTAATTAATTTATGTCTCGGCATGAGGAAAAATTGCTGCTTTCACATGCGAGGTGGGGGCTTTTCAAAAGACACCATTCCTTAATACTGACAGGTTTTAATTTCCTTTGTCGGATGGAAGCTGTAGTAAATGAAAATACCTCGAGTCAGTGTCCTGAAATACATACAAGATGGTGGCACTGAATTATGAAGAGGAAAATACCTCATTTAACACCTGTCAGTTGCTTTGTTGGGTGAAAACATTTTGCTTGCAGCGACTGAAAGTGTTTGGAACTGCCTGTGTTCTGTAGTGCAGTGAAATAAAGATTTTTCTTTTGTTGCACTTTATGGTAAAATGGTTAAAAGTCTGCAGCATCCCGATACCCAATGTTCTTTTATTAACCCAAGTAAATGTGACGGACATAAAGCAATCCATTTATGAAAACTTAATATGTGCAGAGATGAAGCAATTTAGTGTCCAGAAATTGGACTCAGAAAAAATGGTTAAGTTCCAACCAAAATCATTTTTAGCTGAAAGCCCTTGTTCTTATAGATAATATATCAGAGGTAGGAAATGTCACGCAGGATGAAGTCGGATGAAACTCAGCACAGAACAAATTAAAGTAAAAACTCAGCTTTTAATTCCCAAAACACTTTTTGAATATTTCTTTCTTTCTTTATTATACAGACACGTGTGAAGTTTGTAGTAGTCGTTTTTTTCAACACTACTGTTGTGCCAATATTACAAGTTGGATGCTTTGACAAACATTAGAGGGCGCTAGTTCTGCCATCTTGCAGAAAAGCACACAGCAAGATGACATAAGAGCCTTTAAACCACACAAACAATTAAACAGCTGTAGAATATGTGACATAAATCTGATGTTTAGCATTAAGGAGGTTTCTGTCTCAGTCTTGATTTGTTTTGCTAATTCTTAATTAATAGCCTATGCTAACCAAGGAGTAAAAACTTTACTTGCAAAATGTTCAAATTTTGTAGTGGCTAACATTATCTCGTTAAGGCTAACATAGTGGCTAACATGAGCTTTTTTAGGCTAAAGTAGCAGTTAATGTTATTTTTTGTAAGGCTAAAGTTGCGGCTAATTATGTTGTTTTAAGAAGTATAGTGGACAAAATTGAAGCTAAAGTAGCAGCGAACAGCATCTTGTTTTTGCCTATGTGGTGACAGCACAAAATTTGATCTCGGCGCTACTCCTTCGACCTTCAATATCTTTAAGTCTTCAGTTGCTGTGTCTTTAAATAAAGGAGTTTGTGTTTGAAATGCATTCATTTGATTTGATTTGGTTTTGTAGGGACTTTTGCTTTTGAGAATTTTGGAATTTCCATTAGTTTTTGTCCCGAATACCAAATGTTCTGTCATGTGACGTCCCCTGACATCCTCGTGGCCTCGTTTTATAATGGTGAAAAAAAAATACTATTGGGTTTGAATACTTTCGATTCGTCCTTCTTGTGGCAACTGTGTTGCTCTGCAGTCTACAACTGTGTTCACTTACATTAGCAGTCATTTTTCTTTTTTAACTGGGGAACAGACCTTGAGCTCTTGTACGACGTTCTCTACTTGACAGGAAAGTGTTGAATTCTTTCTGAATTATCTGCCATACCTTTTAGTCTGTGGAGATGACCTCGACACGAGTCCGTTGTGAAGTTTGGGTGAGCTCGTCCTCAAGCTTTTTTTCTACCGTTCATTCAGGACTCCTGAAAGGATCGCACAGTGACCTGTGCTTGCTCGGTGGAGTACCTCGTAAGAAGAGGAAAAGGCCGTCTTTTCAAACATACTTTATTCAGAAATAATACTAATCATTATTCAGAAATGAGATCATGTCTGAGTGCTCTGACCTTGCCTGGACGTAACGTATCAACTCTCTCTTTCACAGTCTTTCTTCAACACGGTTGCAAAGCTGAACCCCGAAACAAATATCTACAAGTTTTTTATATACCAGCATAAAAACAGATTTTTTTTTTTAATTTTTAGTTTTTTATTCTGCAGTCTCGTCTTCCCGACGCTCAGCGAGTCTTTTAGGTACAAATGTTTTCTTCTGAAAAAGCTTGTATGAAGCTCTGTTGTTTTCCTCTTCTCACTGCCGGGTACTTTGGGAGCGGTAGCGACGAGGGCTCGACTGTACGATAATCTAATTAATCAGGACTCAACCAGGAGAAAGCTGCAGCTTACAACAAGAAAGCCATTACAATAAGAAGTTGTTTTTTAATTAGAGCTGCCTTTAAGCTTTAACACGCAAACATACACGTTAAAAAGCACGCGCAGGCAAACAAGGAGCTGGCGAGTCCGTGTATCACCCGTGTGCCGGTTGCACGAGCGAAGCAATTAAAGGATCGAGATCCAGAAGAGAGACAGAGCACACATGATGAGCGTGTCCCCTTGAATTGATGGGTTTGAAATGTGTTTATGTTGAACGCAGCTCGTCGTGAAGGGGCTCCGGCGAGGATCCGGCGGAGCTCCGCCGCTCCAGCGCCGCGCCGCCGATGCGCAGCTCGTCATCCCATTCAAATGAAATGTAAATCCCCGCTCTCCCCAGTTCCTACCATGTCAATACCTCCTTGACTCCCGCTCAGCCTCCCCCCCTCCCTCCCCCCGTCTATTCAGCAGATCCTTTTCTCCTAATACTCTCCCTTCTCATTCTCCCCTTTTTTCTTCCATAAACTCTGGCTCCTTCCCGTTACCTTTTTTTTTTTTTTTTTTACCGTTGTTTCTTCCCTTTTCTGGTTTCCTGATGGACGCTGGCTGCAGCCGAGTGAAGAGAGGTTTTTTTTTTTTTTATCACGCCGGCCTCCACAAATCGATCTGGTTTTGTAAATGCATCTGCGGTTACTCAATTTTCGTAATTTTTTTTTTTTCTTTGTTGAGTGACTGTGGGCGAGATCTCATTAGCTCTCACTAAATTTAATTGCAATTACTAAGAAGGGCTCTTTGGGGCCTGCATACATGCTAGTGTGTGCCAGTGAAATGAATGTGCGCTCTAATATTTGGTGTATCACCAGTACATGGAGGAAACACAATGCTTCCTAATTAATAATGCGATAAACATGTTTTCTATTATGTGTCGGGACTTTTGTTTTTGTTCTCAAAGTTTGTTTTAGTACTGAGGAGCAGAAACCAGGGACAAGCAATCTCAAGCAAGCAATTAAAGTCATATCTCACCGTTGCATCTGTTGATTTCTAATTTATATTTACACATTAAGTTTGATGCGTCGGACAGCTGCCGCGATCCAGAGGAGCTGTTCTAAAATGGGACGGGCTGCATTGTTGAAGGATTAAATCGTGATTTTTGTGGTTACTTTTTTATGGTTGGGCGGTTTTGGAAGGTTATTTTCGGAGATTAATTGATGGTTTTATTCTAAGCGGGTTGTGATGAGTAAGCAAGTTGCAGTTTTGGCATCTCACTCAAGGGCGCTGATGGAGGTTAATGAGCATATGGTGTCAAAACTGCCCAAGTAGTTTTACTATTTCACTCAGTTGCAGTCACGGTGTAAAATCTTTTTTTATGTTGTAGCACTATCCTGTGAAAATGCGTGAATTCCCAATCTGCCACGAAGCTAAAAATGGTTTCGTTTTTCCTACCATGTGATCACGATGGTGGTATTCATAGGATTTTGGTAGGCAGATGAAAAATGAGAAATATGTGGGATGTTTGCCTGTCTGAAAATTCCCTTTCGACGGCTACATGTTGTGGCACACAGAGTTTATCTGAGATATAAACAGACTTTGGCACAGAAGCTCGCTGTTACCAAATATTAATCGAAATAAAAGAAAGCTGAGAAACGTATCTGTAAGCCAACAGCTACGAGTCCAACAACTCAGCGTGGTTACTCTTTAAGCGGCATGAATATTTTTTTGGCCACAGAAGGCTGAGAGAGTCACAGCATTGACGTGTTAGCAAACTACTGTATATTTACACACCCTGAAGATATGAAGCCGCATTAATATTGATTTGAAGCCCAATATTCAGTCTCCGGTAATCTGTTGTTTGGGCTCAAAACAAGCTTCCAGCAAAGTAGCTTCATTGTCTTCACCATCATCAAGGAATCGCCAAATAAAACCAAAACAATGAGCTACAAGAGGCTTAAAAACATATTTTGCATTACACGCCATGAATTGTTATCTCTTTCCACTCTAGAGTTCCCTTATTGAATCTGTTATTAAAACGCAACCCACCGCCGATGTTCCAAGGTCGCCGAGCTCGGCACATTCACCGAAGGGACCACCTGGCGCTTTTACGACTAAAACGGACGTAGCAGTTGTTGCGCTTTATTTTTTAAATCTCACTCTTGACTGGTGATGAGTCTAAGAAGATTTATTGTATCACAAGTGCTTCCGATTCATAGAGTCCAAGGTCGTCGATTTTGGCCTTCGAGTAGTCGAGCTGTTACTGACTGAAATTGGCGAGGTTTTAAAATAAAAGCAGGATCAATGAGACACTGGCGCCACCTAGCTGTGATTGCAGGAATCTGTAAATATTTATCAGGAACGGGATTCATTTGCGAAGTGGTTCTTTTTGTGCCGAAATCTTGAATATTAACAAGTTAAATGCACAAAAATAAACAGTAGACAGACAGCTTTAGAAACCTTGCGTGTTTACTGGCATCGCCTTCATCTGTTTTTTTGACAACACTCCATCTATAATTGCAGCTCTGACCGCTGCACATATTTTACTCATGAGCCTGGCGGAGGCTACAGTAAAAGCCGTCATTATAATGTGCAGGGAAATCTTCCTTACGACCAAAATGTCGTCATCCAAATCTCCTGCAAACCAACATTCGGTGGCATTGTCTGTTGGAAAAAGGAGAATATCCTCGATCCCGGCTTACATTCTCGCTCTGGGCAGATTGCGGGTTCAGGCGAAGACTTACTTTAGGGATGTGGACAGCTTAGCTCATTCCACTGGGCGATGAGTTTCAGATACCAGGAAGAGATTGCTGAATAGGACCGGAGTAAATCCCAGGTCACCTTCACACGGCATCAGTCCTCATCCACCGGCCACCCTCCGACTCTTCCTCCATCCCCTCGCTCCTTCCTCTTGTCTCTTCCCTCTATCTGTTTTTTTTTTTTATTCACAATTATATGTTCAAATATGTACAAATAGATCGTGTTATCAGTTTAAATCACAAAGTAAGGCTTTGATAAATAAAAATATTTGAAATATTTGACACAACTTAGAAACCCTGGATCAAACTGTGTGTCAGAGGGCAGCAGCTGCAAAGTTTGAAGGCTCTTCGCCGAACGGTGTAGTTTTAAAACTCTAATTTAAAAAATTAAATTGTAAACCGACTTCACATAAAATCATGTTTTCTTTAAATCCTACATATATTTAAACATGCAATTAGAAAAGGCTTTAACTAATGAAGTGCAGTCTCCACTTTTTTTTTTTTTTTTTTTTACCTTTTTGAAATTTTCTTGCTAATTTTGTTTTCCCCAAAACATTTTTTTTTTTTTTTTTTCTGAGAAACTGCACAAAGTTGGCAGGAGGTGGTTGGGGTCCAAATTCCCATCTGTGGTTAGATTTAAAAGCACTTCACTGCACTTATTCTATATTAAAGCCGCCTAGGATCTTTACCTTAAACCCAACTAAGTGCTGTGAGGGTCTGAGTATAAGAAAAGTAAATAATGCTGTTGTCACTATTGGGTATTTTGGGGTAAAAAACGTAAACTTAAACGTCCGATATCAGTGCATTTCTGCCATTTGTGTCAAATATTTTGTTAATGACATTTCCTCGTTCCTGATAGAAAACATAAGGCTTCAAAACATGTTTTAATTTAGTTTTAATTGAACTTATTCTCTAGAAGAATGGGATGCAAGAAAAAAAACAAAAAAAACCACAACTGTACATATGTCGGCCATTACAGAAGTCGAGCCACTTCTTTCTGGAGCGAGGAGCGTGGTTGACCGGGCAGACGCGGTGCACATACATGGACGTTGATGAATACTGTATTACCCAGAGGAGTCGAGTACCTCATAATTAAACTGAATCAAAACATGCTTTGTGAGCCTGCTGTCATCAACGCTGCACATTTAATGACACTGGCAGAACAAATAGTGGCTTGAAAATATTTTATTTATGCACCGGCAGCAGCGTGTGCGTTCTACTTCTTAAAATTTATTTCAAATAAATTGCACCGAATGCAAGTTTGCTTTTTTTTTTAAATGGTTTTTATTTACATTGGGATAAAAAGGTTGTGACTTCAACAAATCCTCTTTTTTTTTTTCTGCAACGGCTGTTTAGCGCTTTCATTGTCCAAACTCATTGGCAGTTCCCTCTTAACCAGGCGTCTCTCCGCCTCACGAGATGAAGGACAGAAACCCGACGTGCTGCTCTGCCCTCTGGTGGTCAGTCGTGGCAAGAATATTCAAAACATTTTCTCCTGCAACTTTTTCTGCCATAACTTCTTCTTCTGTCGACAACATCTTGTACTCCGTGCACACTCGCAATTACCATAATTGCCGCAGTTGCGGATGATCCTTGATTGATGTTTGTGCATATTGTCGGGGGCATCGGTATGAAAAATAGATGTCCCGGTGTTGACAAGACAGAGGACAAGAGAAGGCGATTCGTTTCTCGTGTCTTGCACGAGGCATAAATCCTACATGAGGCCGCACATCCCTCGGAAAAAGGTGCCGAGCTGACTCGTAGCGGCAAGGTCAGGTCGAACAGCGGTGAGAGTGACGTCCCACTTCAAAGGTGGTTTCAGCGGCGTCCACTTTTAAAAAAATGAGTAAAGGCAGATTCGGGACGATCTGATCTGATCTGGGATCCGCAGCGAGCCGGAGGACTCCTTTGCATCTGCGGGCCTCTGATATTGCGGAGGAGGATGCGTTTGATCTCGGCAGGGGGTCGTCTGCTTCAAGTAGATGCTGTAGAGACGTACAGGAGACGGATACGGTGCGACTGAGGGGAAGAGAAGCAGCTGCAGTGATCTGGAGGAGCTTTTAGGTGACTTCATCCCGAATGTGGAAAAACTCTCTCTTTCACTTGAGGTACTTGCTTTTTCTTTTTTCTTTTTTTTTCCTGTTCGTACGAACTCTCGGGCGAAGAATTAAATGAAGACTCAGTGAAGCGGACAGAGTGCAACGCTCAATGCCGCGGTGCCGCCTGAATAAGTGATGCGGCTGAAGTGCTCTCCTGCTCTCGTTTGGCACCGCGGGGAGCCTCTGTCACTCGGTTGCCACGGAAACTGCCCCAAAAATTGGGTTTGGTCAGTGAACTTCGATCCTGACCGTAAAGTAATGACGGCTGACGTTGTGAAACTTTTGCAGTTTTTAAATACTATTAGTATTATTATTGTTCATATTTGCTTTATTTTGTCAAGTTTCCTTCAATTTAAAAACAGTTTAAAAAAAGAAGTGTTTTTACAGTATTGATGATTTTGATAAATAATCATCTCAGCTCAGATCTAAAACAAATTTCTGATTCCTCAGCGATAAATTGGGATTGTATTGCTTTATCTGAATCTCCTACACTTTATTATATGACCAAAAGTATTTGGACATGCTTGCCCACAACTGGGCTGCTCATCCGTTGTTTAAAGCTGAGTTAGGCAGCTTTCTGGCAAAAACAAAACAAAAAAAACCACCTGAATTAGAAAATACATCCCTCCTCTTGCAGCTCTCTCTCTCTCTCTCTCTCTCTCTCTCTCTCTCTCTCTCTCTCTCTCTCTCTCTCGCTCACTCTCTTTTAAGCTCCTCCCACCAGAGGAGCACCAGGATATGCACTTGGCCTCAGCACCTGTTTGTCCTTTTGTGTTTAGATCACTGAGACTCCACTGTTTTTCTAGCAGAGGTGTCGGTTGGTCTTCGGCTGGTTGCCGTTGGCGACTTCGCGACCACATGTTCCTGAGATAACAAATGAAGAAAAAAAAGACCATTTGAACAAAGTGTAAAACTCTTTTACTGATTTGTAATGTGACCGTCGTCCGGCCCGTGAGCTGTTGTTCTTTGAGTTTGCTGAGTCAGCTTTGGATGCTGCTGCTGCCTCTTTTAAGTTGGATGTCATCTCCCCGTGTTCACATGATGAATCGAACAGAGAACACAGATTTAAGGACATTATTCTAAACCAGATTCAAAACACTCCTTCATCCTGACAGTTTAGATATTGAGTGCTCCTACTACCATCTTTTTGTTGTTGTTGTTGTTGTCACGTTGACGACATACGTTAACTCTCATTATCATACTCTGACATGTTTAAACTGCCGGCAGCAACACTGAGTGGTAATTATTGTGCCGCTGGGAAATTTTAAATCTCTGATATTTCTGACTATGTGCTAAATGCTGAGAGCAAACAACCCAGAGTCCATCATTCAAGATAAATAGACACTAATTTTCAGGCTATTTTTATATTCCACACTAGTCTGTCCTCTCTTCTCTTCTGCTCGACTCTGCCGGTGTTACATCTGCTTGAGAACAAGTCACTCAGTATGCAAATATATATATATATATATATATATCAGTTATTTTGCTGCATTTATGTCACGAGGGAGCAACGGAAAAGATTCCCATGGTAACGACCATCAGACATCTCAGAATAGTGATTGGCAGTCTGTGGTTAAAAGATAAAAAACAAACAAAAAAAAAAAACAACAACATTCATTTAGTCATGTGAGAATGTAAGATTTTTATTTTTACATATTTTGTGTGCATCCTGCTGTACTTCCTGCTTCATCCACTAGGTGTCCCCCACGGTGGGGAAATGTTGGATGTTGGACCCCTTAATCTATTTACCTCAGGAACAGTAAATACAAGCTAATGAATTGACGTACAGACAATTGAACTCCTTAGAAGATAAACAGGGAAATCTTCCCTTTGATTTTTGCATCATATATTTTCAGATTAAACTACAAACTATACAAAAGTATTTTTTTCTAAAACAAACCAAATAAAGAGACTTTTTTTTTTGTTTTGTTTTTTTGCCTTTTTCCCCTTCAATTCCTCCAGATTATCATGACGAGTCCCTAAAAATGCAGATAATACACTTATAATCTGCGTTATGTGAGGCCTTTAATACATAAAAACAAGAGTTTAAGGAGATTTCTTGTCTTTTTAGACACTTATTTCACTGTTTTTCATCGTTATTCTTGCTGTTTTCAGACACACTCAACTGCTGCCATCAACTACCATGAACAACGTGTTGCCTCTATATGTTTCTCAAATGCTTTACATGGACATACTTGCTCTTGCCCCCCCCCCCCCCCCGTCCCCCTCCCATCTTTAGCCAATAATAAGTTCACCAGCATAAATCTGTGATAGTCCACAGTGGGAGTGGAAGAGCTGTTCTGAGCGACTGCCTGATTACACAACACTGCTAATCAGTGTTGAAACATCTGTTAACACAAGGACACACTGGATGTACAAACTGCTCAAAACCAACCAGTCAAACAAAAGACTGAGATCCAGTTCATTAAGCATGAAAAAAAATAAAAAAATAAAACAGCAATATTTTCCAGTGTAATAATTCTCTGTAATCAGAAGCTCCCAACAGAAAGATGAAGGGATTTTATGGACTCGAAGATAACTTGATTAAAATAAAGAAATAAAATAAAAAAGATCACACTGTATATCTGTAACGCATTAAATTAAATTTGTAGATGAGCAGACATGAATGCTCTGGGGTCCAAATTTGAGTACGTGTCATGTCCTTTAACTGCGTCATTAGATGTACATTGCTTTGCAGTGAGGAGACAACAAGAGCAGTTCACAAGTAAACCAGCAGATGTTGCTCTCGGACAAGATGTAGCTCACAGCTGCCCTGCGTACACCGTCTATACTTCTATCTATCTGTCTATAATTAACAACTTTTTATGTCAATCTATCCACAGTGTAATTCAGAAATTTAAGGAAATTTAGTTTCTTTATTTTTCTTTCTTCAATTCTGTGGCCTTAAAATATATAAATAAGGAAACTCTTAAAAAAAATAAAAAATAAAAATAAAACTCTTCATTATTTTCCCCCGGTGGTTTTCAAGAGTCTGGCACACTATTTGTCCATACCTTGACCGGATACTGGCATCAGGTTTCCATGACAACGCTGCTTGAAGGGTTGATGGAGAATGGGGCAGTTGCAGATAATGTCACTCCTGAACACATTCACTAAACCCAAATTAGAAAATGCTTGATTTTGAATTCAAGGCTTAGTAATAGATTCCTGCCCACCGCAATAAGACTGTACAATAACTCACCTCTGGCAAAATCCATCACAGTACAATAACACTGTTGACTATATTTCTTGGTTTGTTTGTATATAATATATATAGATATATAATGTACTGTATATACTGTGCATTTTATATTTTATACTGCTATTTACTGCTATTTTATTGCTTTTCTATTATTCTATTCTATTCTATTATTTTATTCTATTATTTCTATTATTATCTTATTGCTTCTGTATGCTGCTGTAGTGAAAAAATTTCCCCTCGGGGATTAATAAAGTAAATACCTACCTACCTACCTACCTACCTAGATGGAGCTATCTTTATAAATGTGACTGAGCTGAATGTTACATGGATCCAACCTTAATTGCAGATCTATTATTTTTTATTTTTTTGTAATCAGGCCCTCTTTAATTTTCTGAGCACTTTGTAATACAATAGTGTCAGGGCAAATTTACATATCATGCTTTTTATGCAGGCCTAATAGTTCACAAAAACATGGGTAACTTTTCATAAAAGACCCTAAAACATGTAAATAATATTTACTCATGTCCATATACAGCTCTAAAAAGGTCAAATAAATCGACAGGACAAGGAACAAATCTCATTAAGAGTTTTTAGTTTGATGTTTTAATTGTCCAACATTCACTAAGTGGAAAGAAAGGAGGTATAAAACTCCTACTATAACCTAACAGTTGAAATGTGTCATTTTTTGCTTAAAAAGAACAAAGAACCAGAGATATAGTTTTTTATTTACTGTGCATTCTTCTTCCCAAGGGTCTACGCTACCCACAATGCAACTTGAGGGCAGCTGTTCTGAGATTTGAGGGGGTGTCCCACTACAGGTCTTCTTGCCTCTAGCTGAGATGAGCAGCGGGGGACTCAGGAAGTCTGGCAACATCGCTTATTTAAAGACTTAAAAAGAAAAACAACTTTTCCACAAAAGCAGAAGTTCTCCCCGAAACGTGTGAACAGATTTTCACGTGTGATTGATGACGTTGCTCCTTCAGGACTGAAAGGAAATAGGAAAGCTCTATTTTCTGTGTTCAGATTATGGAACAGATGTTTAATAGTGAACCGATGACGTGTCTCCAAACTGAGTGATCAGTTTGATTGATTGTGAAACAACCAATCGTAGCAGCTGAGAGTTTAGAGCGTGCGTCCCTCCGGCTGATCCAATGTAGCACCAACCCTTTTTCATATCATCGAGCTGCAGGCGAGCGACAGAGATGCGTACAGTTACATCTAAGTCATTGAAGCATGGTTTTTTTCTTGGAAAAAAACAACAACTTCTCAATATGTAATTCATATGAACAGAAATTAGTTTTAAGGGCTTTAAGAGGACGGTCTCTTAAGAGGATGATCTCAAGAACTGAGTGGTCAAGAAAAAAAATGATGGTCATTTGAAGCTCTTAAAAATGACTCATGTTGTCACTTTCCTGGTGATATTATCCATAATTAGTGTTTTTTTTGTTCCAGCTGCCATTTTAAAACTATTTTCTGCACTTTCTTTTGTTTTGGCACTTAACACTGACAGTGGTGGAAATTGCTCTCTGCGGCTGAAGTAGACCTCTGGAAACCAAAAAGGGAGGATCAGCCAGGTGGACGGATAAACAGACAAATTATTTACCACGATTACTTGTCAGGGTGGTCTGTATTATGTTAATAACACGAGATGTGACAGATGATGGCCAAATACTGTCTACTTAGTGGCATTTGTATTCTGCCGGCTAAATGATACGGTGTGAGTGAGTGTCAGACGCATGCGAAAAAAATCCGAGTCACCCGATTGCCTCATTTAATTTTATATTTTTTGGAACTTTGTTTCTGCATGTTTGCTAAATGAGGTCAGGTGTAATTCAGTGATAGTGGGTAATAAGTCCAAACCACAGGGACCCGTATGGGAATATTACCATGGAGGGCACGTCTCGCTCATCCGGCAAATTACCGACATAATACAAGAGACGGTGCCAGCGAGAGGGGCAGCATGGATGCCAAAGACAGACCCTGCTCACGGCAGCTAACGTTCAAATCTAATCTTCTATCGGCTAATAATGCTTACGTGTTTCCTGTTATCTGCTCGCTTCTTCTTCAAATGAAATATCATTGGGATTGAAATTCGAGGAAAATATAAATATATTTTACTTTGTGCTTTGGTTGATAACGGTGGATCGTCTAGCTGCTTTTTAAAAGACGAGATTGTAACGGACACAACTGAAGACGTGAACGGACATTTTAAGTCACCGGTGTCCCGACGGGCGTTCTCTCATGAAATACGAAGACTAAATATGTTTTCGGTGTTGTTAGCTAAAATCTCTCCTTCTTATTAGTTTTCTGGAGGTCCATCTGAAAATAATCCCTCATTCATTAGAAAGTAAGCCTCAAAAAGACCTGTTTTTGGGGGGCGTGTCTGTTTGATTGACAGGCCTGTGCTGCAGTCAGGTTTCCGCTCTCGGTGGGCGGGACGTGGTATCGTCAGGTTTCCGATCAGATCAGTCAGATCCACCGCTGGCTATCGTGCACTCCTGCTCACTCTCCTCCGGCAACAACACTCCCTGAAACCTAATGAAGTGTTCCCGGCTGGTGAGAAGCAGCAGACTCCTCTTCTGTGCTTCAGGTAATTCTCTGAATATTCTTCAGAGTCCATGTCAGAAAACAGGCTAATGTTCATTTGTAGTAGTCACAACTCACTGCTTTTTTTTGACGTGACTGATTTAGTTTCCCCCCCAGAGCGATGTTGGGTAATAAACCAGTTGGATTCAATTTTTATTTTTAAGTGTAAAATCGGTGTTTCATGGTGCCAGAACTCTTAACATCCTTAAAATAACACAGCAAGGAAACAAATGGCAAAAAAAACAAACAACCATGAATAAAAAAAGAAAGGATGTATAAAGAATAGAACAAAAAGATTTGTCAAATTCGAACGTTTTAAGGGTGATTTTAAAAGCAGAGCGCTTGTGTCTTGCCAAACTGCGCGCCTGATGACGAAAGGTTAGAGTTAGGTTTAGGGTTAGGTTTAGGGTTAGGGTTAGGTTTAGGGTTAGGGTTAGGTTTAGGGTTAGGGTTAGAGTTAGGTTTAGGGTTAGGTTTAGGGTTAGGGTTAGGTTTAGGGTTAGGGTTAGAGTTAGGTTTAGGGTTAGGTTTAGGGTTAGGGTTAGGTTTAGGGTTAGGGTTAGAGTTAGGGTTAGGTTTAGGGTTAGGGTTAGAGTTAGAGTTAGGGTTAGGTTTAGGGTTAGGGTTAGGGTTAGGTTTAGGAAGCACAAGTATGCCGGCACTCTGAGAGCAAAGTGTTCTCTTCAGACAACGAGGTCTTAATGTTGATGCCGGGTCGTTGACGGCTCTGTCTGGAAGGAGAAAGGTTTTAAATTCTATTCTGGGAAGTGAGGAGAAGCCGATATTGGAAATCCCATCGGTGCATTTGAACCGACTGGAGGCTTTTTCCAGAAAGTTGTTTGGACATCCTGATAACAAGGAATCAACAATAGTCCAGGCTGGAAGTCGCGAATATGTGCAGTTGGTTTTCGTCATCGCTCTGAGACAGGATGTTCCTGATGTTGACGACATGGTTGGACACTGATTTTCAGAGGTGTTTGGGACCGTAGAGAATTACAACCGAGCGTGTAGACACGCAGGCTTTGTGCGCAATTTAGAAGGAAAAAAAAAAAGCAAAACGTCCTAAAAAAAAAGAAACATCACTAATTATGGATCAGGAGAGTGACACCTCTGATCGTCGCCTCAAATGACATGTACTTCTTTGACAGCTCAGTTCTTGAGATATTGTGACCGTCTTCTTGACTGTCGTCTCTTGAAGAAGAAGCGTTTTTTTTTATGCAAATCCATCGATTTCCGTGAAGGACATAACAGGTTAATGTGTGTGTGTGTGTGTGTGTGTGTGTGTGTGTGTGTGTGTGTGTGTGTGTTGTGTGTGTGTTGATTTGCGCTGCTTGTCACAAAGTAAAAATGAGCTGCTGTGAGGTGAATTGTCCTGGCAGCTCTAATAGCTTTTTAACTGCAGAGTGCGAAGGAGGTGAAACGAAGCGAACAGATGTGCCGCGTCCAGTCGTGCTGCCCGACACACCGCGGCTCAGGAAATTGTAAAGAACGAATGTCCTCTGAAGTGCTCAAATTAAAAAGTGCCGAACGATACTCCAGCCAGAATAACACTTGTTGAAATCGCAGCAGTGTTGTTTGTCTTGTGGGCACCACCTTGTGATTTAAGTGAGGACTTCTCTTCCCGGTGGATTGTTTCTAACGGTGGGGAGCGAGAGGATGTTGGCACAGAGTAACCCTTTGGAAAATGGAAGAAACGAGGTTCGGTGAGGGCCTCTATCAAACGTAATCACTGTCGGTGCCATTTGCTGCTTTTATGAAACAGCCTTATCAGATGCCATTAACTTTTTTTTTGTGCCTGCGCAATAAGCAGATAATGTGATCAGGGATGCTTATGTGTGCAAATAAAACTGAACTCGAAAATGTGAAAAATGTTGGCTTGATCTTTGCCTCCGAAACCGCCCGATTCTGATCGATGACGTCGCGGTAAATTCTGTTAATCACCGCATTTACCTCCTGATTCCTCGAACCTTAAATGTCAGCTGTTGCTCCCGGACTGGGAGTTTTAAACTCGGCTGAAAGGGCGGCTGCTTTGCTCGGCCTAAAGTGCAGAACATGAGTCATAACCATGTGGATCAATTCCGGCTGAAAATCTCCAATAATTACATGTTACACAGTTCAGGCGGCACATGCGTCCATTTGGGGCCATTTTCTTCCATAGCTGCTGTGGGGTGAAGTGTAATTGCCTCGACAATTTAGGAACTTTAATGCACCATGTTTTTGTTTTTTTTACATTTTGCTGGTGTTTTTGCTGAGATGTGGAAGCTCCTATTGGCTCAGCGAGATGCCAATCAAACCGGCCGTTTGAACCGGCTGCTGACGATGCAGAAAATAAAGAACGCCTGCCGGGACAGCGGGATCGCGTGTATCACGGAGGAAATCGTGTGTTTTGGACGAAATACTTTACTAGATTGGATTTACTCGACCGTTTGTTGTCCGATCGTTGCCGGAGAATTTAGAGATGAGTTATGTTAATACTGAACAGTTTGTTCTGTTTAGTCTGTTTACTGAACCTGCCGGGGTGACTGTATCTCAAAATGGTTCCTATCAATCGAATCACAAGAATCTCAGCTTCCCACCGACCTCTCAACAACGAGCGTACACGCGAGTGGGCGTTACGTAGCTGAAAGATCGATCTCGGGATTTATTAATCGATATCAGATCACTCAAGCGAAGATCAATTTGAATGAAAAAAAAAACAAAAAAAGTACTCTTTAAACCCAGAGTAAGTTTTTACTGGAGCTCGGCGGGTAAAAGAAACAACGCTCGTGTCCAGAGGATTAGATTTCCATATGCATCCGTTTCGGGGAGCGTGTACGATAAGCAGCACGAGACCCAGGTGCAGAGTTCGGGCCAGCGGAGCTACTGCATGTGGTCGCTTTGAAAAAGGCCTGAAGGCACAGCTGAGACCGAAGAACAGCTGGCTGGACAAATCAAAATTAATGCTTGTGTCTCGCTATAAAGAACAGGAACTTCAAACCGTAATACGATTCTGGATTTATTTAAGTACAACTTCGTCTTACTGATTTATTTCATCCATTAGCTGCAATTACATCCTTGGAATTGATATAAGAAAAACCCGCATAATCTAACAAAAGATTACATTTACACCACACGTGATATTATCCATCATCTTCCAGACTTTACCTGTGATTGTTGCTGAGTCATGACTTTTTGAAGCTGTGTAGAAATAATCCTAAACCTTCAAAAGTTTCCAGTGGCTACAGGAAGTTTTTTTTAGTACTTATGACATACATATTTTATACCTGAACTGTCAATCAAATGTGACTCTCTATCTCAGGGGAGCAACAGATTTGAGTCAAGGTAGTGTAGTTTAGAAAAAAAACAACAACCTGTAGACTTACACTTGTTTTTTACTTTCAGTCGTGCAACATCAGCGCGCATCTTATCGTGAAACAGCGTCATGATGTGAAAAGATGACGAACCCTCAGAGACCTACCAGCCGAATCTGCAGCTCCTCTCTCAGCTTCAGGGAGTTTGAGAGCTCATTTTTTTCTCAGCTCATTGTTCATCTATCCAGCCTGCAACTTCACCGCTCTGGCGGAGCCACGTCTTTCCCCTCGGCGGCGGGACTGGGTGTGTAAACAAGCACTGGTCTGCTAACAAGCTCAACTGCTGTGTTGCCTTTTGCACAGAGCGGCCGACGCAATCAGTTATTGCAGGTCTCAGGTGCTTTTCAGACTCTCAGAGTCTCAGTGAGTGACAACAAATGAGAAAAGAGAGGGAGAGAGAGCGAGCGAGCGGCTGGCGCTGTCGTGAATGTGCATGGATATTTGCCACCGTCGTCGGAGGTTGCCGTCCCAGCTCGCTCTGTGATCATGGCAACCGAAGCAAGCACAATGCAGGATTATCCAGCACCTCATTTGGCAGGTATCTTGAGTTCCCCTGAATGATACACTCCTCCGCCATCAGTGAACAAACACAACAACGGAAGAGAGAAAAAAAAAAGGGAACATCAGCTTCGAAGTTTGATTATCTGTTCTGAGATAACAAACATTGCTTATGATATTTTTCAGCTGCTCTTTCTCCTGCACCGACTGAAGCTTACGGAGTATTTTCCGCAGCCTTTCACCAGATTATCCGGCAGTATGAAGATTAAAACTAAACTATTATTTGTGGCATTTGGAAATTGGAATTCAGAGACGCACACACATTGAGTAGACTAGAGTGTCTGTGATTAGAAAGTAGATGGACCAGTCTGATGCAATCAGAATAAAAAAAAAAAACTAAAAAGAAAGCTTTAAAAAAAAAAACTTTAATCTGTATTAAAGTTAACTTTTTTTAAATTGTAACTTTTGTTGTAAAGCTACACAGAAATTCTTCCGAAGTGTAAAGTGCAACAGGACAAAAGAGGTCTGCGACCAGCTGAAGCCTTTACGAAACACAGAAACAGACAAATTGGCGTGACCTTCAGTGACAGAAAAAAAAATGCATCAGCGATGAAAACGGGTAACGAGTAAATAAATAGTAGATATTGGACGTAACCGCAGTTCTATGAGTACGTTTTGTGATTTGTTTGGCAGCTGAAACACTGATATGAGTGAATGCACTCGGGAGACGCGTGTGCTCATTAGCGTTGGAAGAACTAAACCTTCTCAGCACACGAGTGAGAAACTCCTCGCTGAGATATTAATCCCAAAGCGTCATTTTTCAGGGTGATTTTCCACTGACAGTTTGACGGACGGCCGCAGCTTCTCAATTGCACTCAGTGGTGCAAAATGAGATAACTGGCTTAGTAATTCAACTGCGGAGCCAGGCGGAGTCATTCAGCCATTTGTTCTCCGTAATGGCTTCTCCCTCTATATGAAGTGGCACATTATGGATGCTTGTGTTGTCTGAAGTCCCTCTGAGTAACAAGAATGTTAATTATTTTACATATTATTTACACGACATCCTATAACCCCCCCATCCCCCCATCCCCCCACACACACACCACAAACTATATAAAGAAACAAAAGCAAAGCCAGCTTAGATTTAATCTGTGTATAAGTGATAAATGATCTCCAGTCCTTTACAGGGTGATAAATTATACTGAGTGTGATGTAGATAACTAATGCAGAGCAGTCTTTTATCCACTCTGGTATAAGAGGAAGCTGACGTGTACAAATCCAAAACCAGCGTGACCCGTCCACATAAATGTGTGTGTGCTTAAAAACTTTACTTGGTCTTTGGCTGTTTTGTTTTCCAGTGAGTGTGTGTGTGTGTGTGTGTGTGTGTGTGTGTGTGTGTGTATGTGTGTGTCCTGAAAGGTCGAACTGACCAGTTTCTACTTAGTGTAGTGCGCAGTATTTGTGCAGATGCCTGTGGTTTGAATTGATCTGATTGGATCTCTTTATGAAGCCTGATTTCTTACTGGTGAGTCAAAGCTTTGCAAAGCAGGATATTACCAAGAGAAAACAGGAATAACTCAGTCAGGAGGCAGCAGTGAGAGGACAATTTATTACCAGCGTGCTGCACAAAAAAAAAGAAAAAAGTAAACAAAGGACAAAAGTCCAGTCATGACGTCCTTTAGAGAAGACTTTGTATATGTTGTGCACACAAACACTTTTGGAAAAGATGATTGAAAACAACGTCATGGTCACCGTTAGGAACCTTTTTCTCATAAAATACTTCTAATAACTTAAAAGTTAAGAGGCCTTCCAAGCTCAGAGATGTCTTAACTATGAGAGTATTTGTTCATGCATAAATCAGTTTGTAAATAACATGTTTAACAGCGGTTAATCAGAAAGAATGTTTGTTTCAGGACATCGAGTGCAGCATCACATTTTCAGTAGATTTGACGTTTTTCAATTGTTACGTGTCGATCTGAAATGCTCGGGTCACAAATATGCGCATTATTGTGAATATAATGTAGGTGTGGCCCCTTCATGTATCACCTGCTGAATGAAATACATATATTATACTGTAATGTTTTTACAGCCCCCCACCCCCTCTCTCTTCGGTTTCTTCTTCCCGGTTGGATGTGTCTGAAACATCTCCCTGGGGAGGTGTGCAGGTGGCATGTTGTTCAGTTGCCCACACCGCTGAAAACAGCTGCTCTATTCTGAGCTGCCTTCTTGAGTCTGAGCTCATCATCCTCACTCAGCGCGAGTCCGCTGGAACCTACAAAGGAAACTCATTTCGACTGCTTCTTACCCGTGATCTCCTTCTTTTGGTCGTGACCCAGAAGTCAGGATCGGGGGTGAAAACAGGAGTGTAGTTCGCCTGGTGAAACTGAGGCTGACCGATGAGTACAGCGTTTCCATAGCTACTTCTGCTCGTTCCATTGACAAGACCCGGAGATACTTTTCACACCTTAAATTGGGGGCAGTGAGTCTCTCCCACCTCCAGGGGGCAGCCACCTGGCTGACCCTCAATGGCCTCAGATTTTGAAAACGCATCATCCCAGCCTGCATTCACACCCGGCTGTAAACTACCTCGCCCCGAAGGTCGGATCGAGCCGACAGAACCGCATCGTGTCAGAAAAACAGGGATACCTGCAGTTATTCTGCGGCACATACAGGCTGTCCTGTCACATGCAGAGCAATGTAACTACAAGGCATCAGTATCCACGGTGACAGATTAGTGCGGCTCAAAGTGGAGAGTTACAAAGAGCTCCCAAAATTCATTTCTCCTTAGAAATGGAGTGTCTTTCTGTACGAGGGACTTCATACAGAGTAACACGATGTAATGAGGGGAAAGTGGAGAGGGACTCGTTTAGGAAATGGGTCCAATCTCTTCCCCTGTTCCTCTCCACGGTCGCTCTCTTCCTGTGTCTCAATCAAAGGCTGCAACTTTGAAATCCCTGCTGCGTTCATGTTGCCGACAGGTGGACGAGACGGACACAGCAGCAGTCTCTCATCGTGTCTCTCTGAAGCAATCCAACCAGCCGCCTTTGTTCAAACTGCGTTCTCATCTGCACAACCCAATTTACGGTTTCAATTCAAATCTGCATCTTTCCTTCCCACCAGAAGGTGTTTTTTTTTTTTTTTTTTTTTTTGTTTGTTTCAAAATATGTCAATTTATTCAATGGATTACTTTTTGGTTTTGGTTTGTTCTCGTGGGTTTTTTTTTTAGTTTTGTTTGAAAAGATTTGAGCAACTGCTGAGTGAGACTGATTGATTGTCCTACAGGGCTTTCTTTGGGCTCCTTATACTGTATGTAAAGAGATTCAGTACTGAGACCTCATGGAGTCAAAGTGGAATTACATAAAGAGACAGAAGAGATTCAAATAGGCAAAAATCCCCAGAAGCAATTTCTCCTAAGATGTTTGGATCAACCTAACCTGACAAGTACCTTGAAAAAAAAACCCTGCTTACTTCAGGTTGTAAGGAGATAATTCATTTCCAAAAAGTATTTGTGGCTTTTATTATTGATTTTGAAGTTCGAGTTACGACTGCAGTTGTTTTTTTAGGAAATGTCTGTTTTGTCAGGGTAAACAGTCGTAGTCATTACAGCTGATCCGTGTCAGCAGGAAGATGTCAGCGTGTCCTGCTGCCCTCGGGAGTTGAACTCGCCAAGTCAAACAACCACATACGCAAGTCCAATGTTCAGTCTCTTTCCCTCCATGCAATTACTGCCCCCCAGAGCTGGTATAAGTTTTGTCCTCTTATTATTTCATAATAACATTATAAAAATATAATATTTTTTCAGGTGACAAAGTAACACAGTTGACCCATTAAATTGCTAAATTGAAATGTGCTCCAGTGTTTTTGGACACATTGACCCTGATTTTAAATTCAAATCAGTTTTTCAATTTATGAACACATCTTTGCTCCAATGACACTTTGCTAAAAAAAAAAAAAGAAGCATTTAGTCTCCTCAATCAATGCACCACAAAGTCAAATCCGTATGACTGTATTACATTTGAGTTGTGAAATTTCACACAGTGCTTTGAAAATAATATTTTTAATTGGGGAAATCTGCAAAAACATGTTAATGGTGGCCTCCTACTGTGGGGTAAGGTGGAAGTTTTGAGTACCATTCACCACTTGTTGTCATAAATACATAGTGACTATAGCGCAGTTTTAAAGACACTCCTCATGAAGCAGTTCAAACAATATTTCCTGTCCAAATTAAGAAGACATCATTGCCAGTTGGAACTTTATACACTTTTTTTTCATTCAGGGAAAAAAAATCTCAAACACCCTGCCGGCACAAAGTCCATGAACTTTCAAGCAAGCTGGCAGAGATGAGTGCAGAAGCCCGAGTGCTAATTTCCCCAGTGGATCCCCTGCAGCTCTCCTCGTCCCGCCAAGCAAAATATCAAGATGCACTTCTTGTTGTTTACACTGTGGCCTTTGGTAATCAAACGCTGCCTCTGATGTGTGCAGCGTGTCGACATCATGGGATTTCTACTGGAAGATACAAGTTTGTTCTCAGAGTTGAAATATAACATTTGTTGCTGCCTGTCTGAAGGTAAATTTACCTTATTTATGTGGATACTGTGCCGGACAGCACAGCGCTGCCTCAGCGCAGATATCTCCACAATCCAGTAAAAATCAACATGTTTATAGTAGATAAACAAAAATGAAGAGAGGCAAGTGTAAAAACATCAATTTGATATTTCGCAACAAACGTTTCAATAATAGACGCATCTTTGACTGCTTGTCACTGACAGCGTAGTTTTGTTTTTGCCACCATTTGTGGACCTGTGAGATAAGAGTGTTTGGTTATCCAGCAGAGTCCCGTCCATTTGGTTTACGTAATCCGGCTGAGCTGCAGCTATCAGCGGGGACACTGCTGGTCCAGTTGAAAATATTCCTGCCGAGTTGACTTGCCAAGTTTGACCTCCCCGAGCACGGCGATCAGGACTTGGACGTTCTCTTTAGTCAGGACCGCCTTAAAGTCTCTTAATGCGTCTCTGTCCATGGTGCTGAACAGTCAAAGCAGTATCTGCTTTCTCTGAATAGACACAAAGAAGTCCATTAAATGCAATTAGTCACTAAAAGCCCTGTTACTGCTTTCAACCAGTGCGTCTGTGTAGAAAGTGAACGAGCAAGTCTTCGCCAGACGGGAAAGAAATGAGTCCCAGATGCACGGAGAGCCCAAGAGGACATGATCAATATGTCCAAGGCACTGCGAACGTAGCGTGAAATGAAAGACAGTTACTTGCCTAGTTGCGTAAGCAAGATCACTTCATTCTTCATGAATAAAGTCAAATTCTTTTTTTTGTCCAAACAAATGTCCAAAAAAACACCAATCTTAAAACAGTGTCGTTTCAACCTGTCCAGGAATCTTATAATCAATTTGTTTTTCACTTTAAACTATCAGACGGTAGCCAAAAACTTCGTCCTGACCTTTACGGAGCAGTTTAAATAAAGGCAGCGATGTCCCCTTTTCTTTCATCAGAAAATACTCAAAAGTATCCTGAGTTTTATGGTTTAACGTGGAAAAGGTCAGTTTCTCCGCCTCATATTTATTTTTTAACAGAAACACAATATTTCTATATATGATAGAAATCACTATCATATCTCTCTAGCTTGCTTTTGAGTACTTTAAAGGTCACACAGGAGGGAATTCATAGTAGTTTTGCAAGAGTGAATAAAATATATTGATGCAGGAGAGCTCTGTGGGGAACCGTAAATTGAGGATCATATAAACCCCTAAAATCTGTAATTTACTCTGTCACTATGTTGTGTTCTTTTAAACAAAATGACCAAACAGTTATGCACATAAAGAGTCTTTATTTTTATAGCTAAAACATTGCTTTTGTCCTTTCGTGTAACTCTCGCAGGTATTTGTCATAAATGTCATCTGTATCGAAGGTGAAGGAAAGCTGATGGTTTTTGTTTTTTTTTGCCATTGAGCATCAGATATGAAGACAAAGATTGTTTTTCATCCTCCAACTGACTTTACACCTTTTACCATAGTAACGGCTTTTCAAGGGTATTTCATTAAGAGGGGAAAAAGCTTTGACTTTGTTCATTTTGCAGTTTATATAATCACAGTACCTCTCTTTAATGCAGAAGGCTCTTTCAGAAATGAGAAGGCACTTTCCTCCTTTTAAGACAAAAACAAAAAGCGTTGCCAAATTTTTTTATACATTTAAGAAAAATCCATTTTATCCACATCTTTACAACTTTATTTGAAAATGTAACCAGGGGAGATGAGTTAACCCTCTTAAATGACTCAACACATTACAATACATTTATTTTAAAATGAGTGATTGGCAGCTCCAGCTTTGTCTCAGGAGAGTTCTTAATGACTAATGGCTGCTCTGTTTATTCAGTGTGTTTTTAATGCACTGAATACAAAGTCGTGGGCGGAGTAGTTTTTAACATGTAGTTTTAAATGTGTTATGGAGGGGGAAGAGGAGGGTGTTCATTTTGTGAGACTGCATTGTACTTCTACAAGTGAAGTCTCATATTATTGTTCTACCTTTTATATGTGAAAGACAAATGGGTTTAAATTCCCCCAAAAACTATTTTTATTTAATATCTTACGTTCACTTCGGGGCGACGGCATCATGCGAGCCACACGGGGGTGAAGTCAGCTAACAAATGAAGATATTAAAAAATGGGAGTTTAATATGTCCGCATGTGTTTTAATCCGCTTTTAAGTGTCGCATTTTATTACGTAGAAGAAATTCATAGTTTCTAATTCTGTATCTAACTTTCGGCCTTTTCTCACTCAGCCAGTTTAATTCTGCCAGCTTGCTATTATTAAAGTGGCAGAGTGAGTTATTGTGTAAATGCAGATGACACTGTGTTGATTTCTGCAGGTTTCAGGTCCAAATAGTTTCATATCTGAACTGATTTTGGAAAACGTAGGAGACATAATGACAGATTTAGCAGATTTTAAATATTTTAATCATAAAAATGCACACCCTGAAGGATTTAGTCGTGACACAGGACCAAACCCTTTGGTGTTTCCAGGGACTTTAAGATCTCACAGGAACCCAACGGGATCAAACGCGACTTGAGAAGAAAACAAACACGGAGGCAGACCGTCGCTGTCGAGCGTTCGCACCGTTTCAAAAACCAAAACGGGCGAGAAAAGCGGCGGAAGAAGTTATGTCTGAGAGGACGGAATCAGCACGAGCTGATTTATCATCATTTATTAGTCTCAAAGGGAGCGGTGGTGCCGCCGCAGGCTGAAGTTATGGTGATTTTGGGCACAAGTGAGGGGAGAGTGACACATGTGGTCCTTAGATTCATTGTTTTACATTCTCTGACCTTCCACTGCCCTGAAGATGCTCCTCCATGTTAATGATTCTGCGTCCTTGGCTCGTGATGCCGGTGACTCCCTCCGGTCCATCGCTTTCAAATCAAAAGCCCTCCAGTGTTACACAGTTTTGACCTAGACATGCATTTTTTTTCAGGAGGGACAAGAGGTCTCAATCGAAGGAGAAAACACTGGATTTTCCTGGTTATGATGGTTTTATTTGACGCTTTTCAAAAGAGTTGCAAGTAGAAATCACACACATGCTGCTGAATTGAACAAAATGTGTGTTGGGTATCAATTTGTTATTATTCACGTAAAAGCAGCTTCTTCAGCTGGTTTGCAATAAATGTTACGAAACAGAAAGTAGCTCTCGGACACTTTCATTTTGTCGAAGAGGGTTTGAGGCCCCTGATTTTAGGCACCTGATCAGTGGTGATCCTGTGATTGTCGGAAAAGTTGCATCAAACCCAATTTGTACGATTGATTCTGAAAGAAACAATATCGCTGTCCTTTTTTGTGTTAAATACGTCATTTACAGATGTTTCAAAGTGCTTTATTTGAAAAGCAGAATTGTGCAGACGCCACGAAACGACAAAGAAAGAAAACAAAGACATGCTCTTGAAATGTGTGCACTGATTTGTCCTTTCTGAGACTTTGCGGGATGCAAACGAGACGCCACCACAACAAAGTCAGGAACGCATTTTAGTTTTCAGCTTTCGCCTTGGAACAGCGAGAAGTCGGTCGGGGACGCCTCGCAGGAGCGCTGAGCAGACGCGTTTTTAGGTGCTGAAGGAGGGCTTGAAGAGCAGCAGTGAGCTTTCGTAAATGAACGGACCACAGCTGAGTTATCGGCAAAGGTGCGTTGGACGTACACGCCGCGGCGTGTGTGCTGCGTGGGCGTGCAAACACAAACTGGCAGCAGGGTTCTCTCCAAAGTCGAGCCGAGCGGTGCGGTAAAACGACGAGAGAAGCGTTTAACAGGTGATCTCGCGGTGCTTGTTTTGATGCAGCCTCATCAAACAAATGGCAAAGTTTCCTCGTGTCACCGGAAAGAGCTGGCGGCAAAATGTGACATTTCAGAACAAACGCACCGTCGAGTGAAGCCTCGTTTTTAGATGTTTCAAGTGTTTTCAGGGGTGTAAATACAAGAGATGAGAAGCACAGGGCTGCTTTGTCTCTGAATTGTGGGCCCTTTGGGTCCGGATATGAAATCTGCTGTAAAGAAACTATAAGTTGTTACCGATGTGAGTTACATGACGTACATTACTTGCAATGAATCACCGCTGACTTTTGGCTTCTCACGTGACACCAGTAGCAGTTTCCTGGGTGAAAATCCTGTTTGATGCCTCCGAGCGTCTCCATCCTCCCTCTGTAGGCAGACCTCGTCACGCTTTACACTTTCTCATATATATTTTTACTTCTCCATCATCTTTACCTCTTTTTTTTTTTTGTGCTTGTTTTGCGAGTTGTATTTTGCCGTGTTTGTAGCATACTGAGGTTTCTCTGCGGGACAGCTGGGTGATGGAAATGATTTCACAGTTATATAATGAGTCGAGAATTATACGAATACCTTTTCTCACCGTGATCATGTAGCTTTTGCAGATATCACCAAGTGTTGCTTTCAAATGACATAAATTGTCACTGGAACATTTGGTGCTGTGAATAATATGGCTTTTGTTACATACAGTAATTTAATTATACCAGAAATACAATTACCTTTTGGACCAATAATTAGCTCTCATAATTATCAAATATACAAAAGAATAATCACAGTTCTGTGAGTGCTTTTCTGCCTCCCGGTTTAATTTGTGTGTCCTGTTAATCCCGTGACTGATTGTCTCTTCATTGAATGTTATCCATCTGCAGCATCGCTGACATCCATTCCTTCCTTTTTTTGTTTTTGTACTCGAGATAGAAGCTCGAGCCACAGCACGAGCTAAATATTGATTGGACATAGCAACGATGTCGGTGCTTGTTTTGAGGAGCTGAGATGAATCAATATGACGACAGAGAATTTGTAATCTAGTTAAATAAATTCCCGACTTACCTCTTTCTCGAGAGCTCAGGATGCGTTTCATTGCACAATCTATAATTGGCTCCTTTATCATCCTCAACACAACATTTTGGGATTTAAGTCACTGATGGAAAAGGATGGAAATGTCGATGTGGTAAGAAAAACAGAGTACACGTTTTAGCCGAGAATCTATCAAATATTTTTGGTCAGCAGCAGCTTTAATGAATTTAATTCAACATAGCCTTCTGGAAAACTCTTCACAGTGTCTGTCAGGAACGCTTTTGTTCAAATATTAGTTTTTTTCCATCTCACTGAAATGTGTAAAGGCTTGAACATGCAGTGGTGAACTGAATGCACGTGTTCTTGTTGTTTTTTTAAAAGCAGAGAAGGTTTTCTTCGCCAAGGTTACCATAAAACATATAAAGATACAAAAAGAGTTCAACTCGTGACAAGACACGTTCACACTTTCAAGGAAACCCAAAGAAAAGAAAAACCCTGACTGTCTCCTCGAGATGTGACTGTGTTGGATCTTGTGCAACGGAATTAATTACATAGTCAAGGTTGTTTTTTTTTTAACGGCTGCCTGCTGCAGCAAAGTAATTGCAGAGGCGGTTATGGTCATATGATCTATAGTTTAATATTATTATGTATGTAAAATGGTTCAATTGTCAAGAGAAAATGATTATTTTCTGACCTTTCAACTGGGCAACATTTGAATAGGATATATCACTATAGGATGAATTATACCTGTTATAGTGGCGATGTTAAAAAGTGGCTAATGCGTTATAAATATTATAATGTGATATAAATGGTAATGTACTTTCCATTGAAACAAAGGATTTTGTCAAAGTTAAAATAAATAAAATATTCTCTATGAGGGTTTCTTCCTCCACTCAGTTAGAGCCTGTTTGAAACGTTACGAATCATATATATTTATATAAACAATATATCAAATTATTTAACAACACTGTAGCTTAAACAAACTTGTTTGCCTCTTTCAGCCAATGGTTTTGTTTTTATTTTTGTTTTTTTTTAGCAATCAAGCTTTAATAAATCCACTTTACACTCCGTATCTACTATCGTTATCAAAATAACACTAGACATTAAATATTACTTCAATTTTAACCAAAGCAAAAACCATCTAGCAGGTAAAGATTTGATGTTTTTCTCAGGAGCTGGTGGAGACCAAAGCAGAGCTGTAATATTTTACTTAGATTCATCACGTGGTCGGAAAGATGACTCCAAATGAATCCTAACGTGGCTTTATAACTGCTGGATGTGCATCTTTAATTATAGAAATGTGAGATTATAAAATATTTTCTTTGTAGTTATACTTAAAATATCATCAATAATATTACTGGTTTATCTAAGTGTGTCTCTCAAGCTGTATTTAATGATAAAACATGTTTTTATGTTTTCATTGTTATGTGAAAACCTGAATCATCTAATTTAATTCGAGTTATCCATTTAAGGTTTTAACTTTAAACCTTCTTATCTGCCGCAACAAGTTTGAATCATTTACAAAAATCTCCATTCATGCTTCAGCCCGAACTTTGTCCCTCCTCCCACCTTATCAGCGAGCTGATTGGACGGAGGAGCGCGGGGGTGTGTGTGCCTGATATAATAACAGCGAGAGAGATAGTGGAAGAGAGAGAGTGTGTGTGTGTGTGTGTGTGGTGGGGGGTGGGGGGTGGGGGGGGGGGGGGCACAGCAGCTCGTGAAGCGATCATCTGCCAGCGAGCTGCGCCGCTCTGCCTCTCATGTTCCCGCTCACTCTGAATCCGTCTCACACATGCTTCGTTCCTTCAGCCGCTTCCTGCTTCACTCCGTCCACTCGTCCTCTGAGGGAGCATCTATTTTCAACATCTTCACTGCGCTCCGTTTCCCTGCAGAGATGTCAGGAGAGCGGCGGGACCGCCTTCGGTTGAGAGAAATAACGTCGGCAGATGTTTGAAGAAAAATTGCTTCTCTTTGGTGAAGCCTGAAGGGTGATTTTTGTTCATTCCTCTTCAAGTTGTCCAGCAGGTAACGAGGATGAGCCAAAGCCAGACGGAGCTGAGAATTTAAAACGGGCGAACTACATGGACGCATAACGTGGGGGAGAAAAAAAAAAGAACTCTTCACCCAAAGAGGAGGGAATTTAAAAAGGAGCCATTATGAACTTCACAGAATACCATGGATTGATCCAAGGCTACCACAACAGGAGCCAAACCTCGGGCACTCTGCCCCTGAACAAAGACTTACCCGGAGAGGAGAAGGGCTCGTCGGCAGGATGCTACGAGCAGCTGCTGATCTCCACGGAGGTTTTCCTCACGCTGGGCATCATCAGCCTGCTGGAGAACATCCTGGTCGTCGCCGCCATCGTCAAAAACAAGAACCTCCACTCGCCCATGTACTTCTTCATCTGCAGCCTCGCGGTCGCCGACATGCTCGTCAGCGTGTCCAACGCCTCGGAGACCATCGTCATCGAGCTCATCAACGGCGGCAACCTCAGCATCCCCGTCACGCTCATCAAAAGCATGGACAACGTGTTCGACTCCATGATCTGTAGCTCCCTGTTGGCGTCCATCTGCAGCTTGCTCGCCATCGCCGTCGACCGCTACATCACCATCTTCTACGCGCTGCGCTACCACAACATCGTCACGCTGCGGAGAGCCATGCTGGTCATCAGCAGCATCTGGACCTGCTGCACGGTGTCCGGCATCCTCTTCATCATCTACTCGGAGAGCATCACCGTGCTCATATGCCTCATCACCATGTTCTTCACCATGCTGGTGCTCATGGCGTCGCTCTACGTGCACATGTTCCTGCTGGCGCGCCTGCACATGAAGCGCATCGCGGCGTTGCCGGGCAACGCCCCCATCCAGCAGCGGGCCAACATGAAGGGCGCCATCACCCTCACCATCCTCCTCGGGGTGTTCGTGGTGTGCTGGGCGCCCTTCTTCCTCCACCTCATCCTCATGATCACCTGCCCCAGGAACCCCTACTGCACCTGCTTCATGTCCCACTTCAACATGTACCTCATCCTCATCATGTGCAACTCCGTCATCGACCCCATCATCTACGCCTTCCGCAGCCAGGAGATGAGAAAAACCTTCAAGGAGATTTTCTGCTGCTCTCACGCTCTGCTGTGTGTGTGAGCTGCCTGCGCGGCGTCGGCGGGCCCGCGATTGAAATGCAACTCGGCCAATGAAGCACTTTGAGGTTTTGAGCTGTAATCACTGTTGACTGACTGCTGCGCTCTGCCGGGACCCCGTGCTCCTACATGTGGGCTGTAAATGATTGATTAGTCAGGCTCTCTCCTCTGGGTGAGGTGCCGAGTCAGGTAGGTTTACAAACAGCTTGTAACATAGAGTATCGCTCTGTAGAGAACATTTTTTGTTTTTGTAGTAAATGCCGCTCTGAAGTGCAATTTGAAGTGACTGAGACCAGCATGTACATGAACCAATCACACTCTGGAGCTCATTCACAGGTTGTTTTGATTTCTCACTCTGAAATCTTCAAAAATATGTTTTTTTTTCTGAACAACTTTGCACGTCTACAGGGATTACGACACTGAAATGTCATTCTGGACGTCCGACAAAGGGACGAACACAGTATATGACAGACTACCTCCATGTATGAGAGCGTGATCCTCCTCATATCAGACAGCAACCAGACTGACAGCATATATACAGTGTATATACCTGGTTTATACTGCTGCTGTTTCAATCAATGTAAAAAAAAAAAAATCAAAAAAAATCTGTCATTCAATTTTTCTTAACCCTCGTGTTGTCCTCGGGTCAAAATGACCCGCAGCTGTGCTCAACCAAGTTATTTCTATATTTTTTTTATATTTTTTGGGATCATTGGTCGTCATTCTTTAAAGAAACCCTCACAGCCTCCTCGTCACCAATGATCCCAAAAAATATGAAAATAAAATAGAACTTGGTTGAACACAGCTGCGAGTCATTTTGATCCAAGGACAACACGAGGGTTAATATACAATGAGATAAAAAGCCAAAGCAGCTCACTGTGTTATGTGCCAATCGTGATTGAAGGAGATGAAGGGAAACATTTTTTTTTGAGGTATTTTACTCCAAGAGGTAAACAAAATAAATCTGTGTAGAAGTCTTAAAAACTGGAGAAAATAGCTCATTTCAAACAGGTTGTGATTTTTTTTTCTGAGCGGCTAAGAGCTCCCAAACCGAACTCTTCTGGAAATGACAGATCAAGAGCACAATCACAGACAAACAGCGCATCTCTGAGGTTTTCTCATCTGCCGTTTCTCGTGCCTGTCCCGTTTCTATGATGCTTGAGCATCAGTTTTGCTTGAGATTTATTGACTTTCGTCTTAAAGTTTTGAACAGTTGTGAAAATCACTCGGTGGGTTTTACACGGCGCCGGATGTACATAAAAACATTGAGAGCACGGGGGGGGGGAATTGGAAAAATGTTAACCCATTTCTCAGGCACAATAGATGGCTTCAAAACTTGAAGTTAGATTTAGTGTCTTTTTTTTAGCTTGTTTGTGCAAAAAGACAGATGTACAACCTTCCCTTTAGTGTGTACTGCCATGTTTTGTGTGCCCCTCCCCTCTGGTTTCTTCTTGAAGCAGGACAACAAACGCAGTTGACTATAAAGCCACTTTAATATTCACTCTATAATGATTTCCTCTGATCAAATGACCCTCCGTAGAAGACGAAAGTCCCCTCTGAGTATACCAATCGCTTGTGTTGTTTTCTGCGTAGATATTTGTGTGAATTTGCACGTGGGTTGTTCTCACTTTAAGCATGTACATGTGACTTCTAAAGAAAATCTATTTTTCATCATGTTTACGTAACAGGACTTTACTGAATGTATTTTGAACGTACGTGTCGTGCAAATCGTTGCTTATTTTTTTAATCTTTCGCCTTAAATATGTCGCACTGTGACGTAAAGAGCAACCGTACCCTCTGTGACCATATCTCACAACTTCATGTGACCAGTTTTTTCTATGTATGTAAAAGCTATTTTCAATATTGCCTTATTTATTTATGCCTTTTTGAAAAACTTGAAGCGCATTTCGAAGCTAAAAAAAAAATGCACAAGAAAAACCCGATGAAAACGGGTGTCCAACTTTGTGTTCAAAGCTTCGCCTGGACGTTGATCCATGTGCCAATATGAAGCTGTTTTCTTGACCACTGCATCGTGTGTGAATCTCTGCTACAACTTCAATAAATGATAAAGCCACCTCAGCCACAGCTCTGTTTTGTCGGCGTTCCTCTGGAGTGTGCAGACTTTAACCCACTAATCGCTCAAAGATTGGGTTGTTGACTCTAAATCAGAAACAGCTGGACTGACATGAAAAGTTAAGGACGTTTAATTCGGGACGTGTCGTTCGTAAACTTGAACGAAATATCAAAGATAGAAAATGTAGCACGGTTTCTTTTCTCGACGTGAGAAACGGAGGTTTTTGAGCTGTGAAAGCTCCCATTGGATTTTTCGATCACGGTGAATAATTTACACTGAAGTAAATAAAACATTTATTACCCTGGAAAATAACTCCTCTGTGCTCCAGTTTGCAGCCCCGAACAGCATTTGAATTCAATACTGCTCCAGGAGCATCAGCGTGTGACGAATGGAGTTCATGCCAAACCGAAGTACATCTCAATAGACTTCTAGGTTGTGAGAGATCCAAATAAACACTGAAGCTGCAAAACATTAAGGTTGTTTTCTCAACATCATTTCGTCTTCATTAATTTGTCACTAGCTCGATGTAAATTTAGAGAATCTGCTGAATGGAAGAACTCATTGGAAGTTTTGGCATATTGACATTATTATATATCAATGGAAAGTCTGCACAAACACAGAAAAGCAGTCTGTTTATACATCTGGGCAGCAAAAACTGGATGCTGATTGTTGCACAAAGCAGAATGAAACATGAAATTGGATTGTGAGTCTTCAACTTGTCTGCAGTCAGCTACAGCAGGAGGTAGAAACAACGAGAGGCATTAATTTTTATACATTTAGACAGGAAGAAATATGTTTGTACGCTGATTGTTGCTCAAAGCAGAATAATAATGAAATCTGCTTCAAGAGTTGAAAGTTAAAAAGAAGCCGTGACTCAGCATTCGCTTCTGTTTTCACTCATCTCAGAGAAACAGCCTCTATTTGCCACTACGTCATCTCGTTTCTTTATTTTATTTTTTTATATATTTGTTTACTTCAAAATGTCAGCAGCACAGTGGGTGTGCTTGCCCCAGGTCAGGGAATACATTTAGTTTCTTTTAGCCGGACAAACTCACAAAGAACCCCCGCAAACATGAGAAAACTAAAGTGGAAAGAAAAGGCAAGAAAACCTGAACACATCCAGTTTCACGACTCACTGAGATGATACAACAAGAATTCAGCAGAAGTATTCAGATCCTTTTTTCTGAAGTAAAAGTACCAAAAGAAAAATGTGAAATACCCCATTACAAAGTAAAGTCCAGCAGGAAAAATCTAACTTAGATAAAAGTACGTAAGTAGAAGCAGCTGATTGCAGTTGAAATATTAAAGTAAAAGTCCCATGTAGGTGATATATTGTTATATATGGCATCATTAGGTTATTAATAGTGAAGCATCAGTGTGTCTGCAGCGTGTTAATGTTGCAGCTGCTGCAGGTGGAGCTGCTTTAAATTGCTTTATATTTAGTTTTATATTGAGGGACAGCAGATAAATGTGAGAGGAAAGAAAAAAACAACAACCTTAGATCTGTTTTCAGTTTTTATCTCATCTTTGATTTTTGCAGAGATATTTTCGGATCATTTTTTGAAATGAAACAATGAGAGAAGTTTAGAAGGGAAAAATAACTCATTGTTTGACGGAGCTGTCAATGTGACCGTGATTACGCGCTGCTTTCTGAAAAGACGTCAGCAGACAATCGACTGATTTCAGCTTCAACGTGTTGCATTGTAAAAGCTTGTTTTATTATTGTGTTAAATAGTCATTTAAAAGTAGAGAAAGCTGTCGAATAAATCCACTTGGGGTAGAAAGAATATTTCTCTGCGGAATATAGTGGAGTGGATGTAGAAAGTAGCATTAAAATGGTAATACTCGAGTACAAGTACCCTAAAAATAAGTACTTGAGTCAAGCGGAGGTTTAATATTCTGTTTGACTTGTGTGTCTGAGCAACATTCAGGTATTAAAAGCTCACAAGAACTTACCAAACATTTATGATGACTCAGGTTTTGTAGTTCTTTAAAGTCGTTGGGCACATCTGACGCACTGTTTCTTAAAAGACTTTATTGTCGAATGAAGGTCGCGGCGACTATCCAATGATTCATGCCTGAGGATGGAGTCTTCACTGTGTCCTGCAGTCAGCTGCAGCAGAAGGAAGAAAATAAAATAGCGATCTTCCGGGATGCTTTCAGCAAACAGTGAATCCCTGATTGGTTTGGTTGTTTCGTTTTTTGTCGGGTAAACGTGGGAGATTTTCATGAAGGAAACCAGTCTTTAGAAAGCCTTGTCGAAGCACATGTCGTTGCAGTTGACTGGCACTGTGATTGTTTTTAGTTTTTTCAGCAGCTTTAACATTCACCCTTCTTTTTTGTTTTGTTTTTTTACCAAAAAAAAAACTAAAAGCCACAGAGGAACCAAGTTGTTGGCTTGATGGTAAAAACTTTGAGCAGCACGTGATATCACGAAATCGGGAACTATTTTTTTTGCTGTGTTGTTGGTGTGTTAAAATGGTTTGGATCGTTTACAACAAATGTACGTATAGTTTGTCAGATTTCACCCAGAATGATTTGATGCACTTTCAGCATGAGGCAGCAGGATTTGCTCTCAGCCTGTATTCATGCCGGTGGCCCTGAGAGTTTATAATGCACATAACATAGCAGAAAAGTAACCATCTGGTTGAATGCAAAATGAACAGACTTTGTTATTCTAGTCGGGTGTCTGCGACAGTATCCCAACCACTGATAAAACTCGTTCATGGATGTTGTTTTAAATATAACCAGAACTTCTGGATTCACGCTGACATTAGTAATAAAGCTAATAACTCCATCTTCAGTCTATAAATCTCACATATGTATAAATAAGGATTGATAAATAATATTTATGTATATTTGACCTTCTTGAGTCTTTCGATTTACCAGTCGACTTCACCCTCCGTCCGTCACTTATGGTCAAGGAGCTTCGGGTCGTGACCGAAAGAACGAGATCGCGTTTACAGGAGGCTGAAATGAGTTTCCCTCCGCAGAGAACCGGGCTCAGCCTTATAGATTAGAGTAAAGAGGTCGGAGTAGAGCCGCTGCTCCTTCACCTCGAAAGGAGCCAGCTGAGGTGGTTCGGGCATTTGATGATTGGAGGATTTTCCGATCACATTCGTCTGGTCAGAGACCCAGAACACGCTGGAGGGATTATGAATCTCATCTGGGCTGGAAAAACCTTGGGATCCCCCAGGAGGAGCTGGAAAGAGGAAGGTCTGGGCTAACAACCCGACCCCGGATAAACGGAAGAAAACCAATAGATCGATATTTGGTGTTTGACTCACAGCGTCTCCCACAAGCCTTTCAGCTTGAAGGTGTTTCAAACAACATGTACTTCCATTTGAACACTTCGTCAAGTCCGTTTTCTTCTGTTCTGGTCATGTAACCAGACATTTTTATACTGGACTCTTTCAAACTGGCCTGCAACTCTCCACTGTTCCTGAACGCCTCCTCTGCTGCTGCTGCTGCCTGTTAATGTAACTTCTGTGTAGGCAAAGCTTCAGACATTTGTGGGTTGAAGTGTCACAGCTGGAACATAAGAAGCACGTCGGTGGGAAAAAATTTAGCTCGGAAACAGCACAGCAGCACAAAGAGGAGGTGTAGGAAGTCGGAAAAGTGACTTTAGGAGAGAGTGTTGGTGCGTCTTACAGATAGGAGTGAAACTAGTGGGCTGATGTCGAGGAACCTGTAGCCTCTTTTTTTTTTTACTTGTTTACTCTCATTCGATCTCCTTAGTGTTTCTCAACCTCAAGCGCCCGTTCGCGGTAGGACGGGTCCTTCAAAGTCAAGTCGTGCGGAGGCACGACGCCGCCTTAGCTTTCAACAATGGAACCGTCACCGCGCGAGTAGGTGTGCGTCATTCTTCCTTTTTTCCTTGGTTTTAATTGAAACCATGCAAAGTATTATCATACATAAATAAACTGTTGGGTCCTCCTACCCGCTTTCATAAAACCGACCGTGTTGCACACTAAACAATTCAAGAAATTCAAATTACTTGTGTTTAGGCAATTGATTAAATTCCTCCAACATCGCACTCTATGATTTGAATTCGGATTTTCGACGCTGCGTGGACTCCGTTGTCCTTTTGCGGGTTGATTTTCCAACATACATGAAATTAACAGCAATATCACAGACTGTATATAAATGTGGATGCAGCGTCCGGGTCTGAAAAGTGAGGCCGATGTGGAAATGAGTTCAAATGCAATACCACCGACGGCCACTAGGGGCTGGCACCAAAAAAGGTTCTGCCGCCATAGACTCCCATTCAACTTCTCTCGTGAAATACAAAGTCAATAACATTTTTGGGACAAGTTATTATGGTGTCATTCACTAAAGTCGCTCCTTCTTATCAGTTTTCTGGTCGTCCATCTGAAAATAATCCCATCATCAATTAGAAAATAGGCCTCATAAAGCGGTATGTTTTGGGGGGGTGGCTGACAGGCCATGTGGTGCAGTTAGGTTTTTCGGCTTTTGGTGGGCGTGGCTTAGTTTCCTCAGGTTCCCAATCAGATTCAGATCCACTGCTCCCTCCTCCCCCCAGCTGGTCCAAATATGGTCACTTCTGGTTCCAAAACAGTGACGGCCGAACTAACGGGTGACGTTGCAGTTGTTCTTTTTGGTCTTCTTATCCATCCATTGACATTTTAAACGGAATCCATTCTTCCCCAAAGATTCCGAAAATTCCCCGCAAATCCCGTGATAGCGATGTAATGCCTAATCTCTCCGCCCCTCCGACCGTGACACAACAAATATCACGTTTGAAGCACACTCCAGGTGTCGGGTTGAATCCTGACACGCTTGAGAGGAGCTGCGATATCACCACCTCTAAGAGAAAAGCATCGCCTCGCCGCCTCCGGTGTATCCTGCTCTCGCTCCACACCACCGGCTCAGCAGATACCCCCTTGAAAATTACCGCTGCATCATTCTTTACACTTAATTTAATAGTGGAAAATGCAGTGCCCTTTTTTTTTTTTTTTTTACCCCACCGCCCTCCCAAACCCGCCGGCCTCCCGGGGGTTTCTGTGCACAGAGCTGCTCGCGTCAAATTAGTCCGTGTTGACTCTGCTCCTGCCATCCCCGGCCACGGCAAATAATGCTGGAATTTATCTTCCAGTCACGTCCTCTTTGTTAAATTCAATTAATGCACCAAATTAGATTGTTAAAAATACAGACGTTGTGTCGCTGGCCTTAAGCCACTCATTTCTCTGTAAGAAACGTTTCACGTCGTGAGTAGAAAATCCTCAACCTTTAATTCTCAATTAATATGGCCTATTATTATTATTATTATTATTAATATCAGGGATTCAATCTGAGCTATTTGAGGACTCTACAAGGCCCCCAGAAAATATATTGATATTCTGTGTAATTGGAAGACCACATCATGGTTCTCATTCTCACATATGTATAATTCAATTTTGCAATATTCTGACCTTTTGCTGTCTTGTGTGGTTAAAATCGAATTGCTGTGGTTACATATTGAGAAACTAGATGTGTTTGTCCCGTGGTGTCGTCCGTCTGTGTGAGAATGAGAGAGCAGGACGCTAATTGGTGCTCGTCGCCATGACAACACGGAAGAAAACCTGCATGGCCTCAAGTTTTTCTCCGACTTAAATGTCCAACTAAGTTCTTTATTGGCGCTTCGACAGCCCAGACTGGAAAGTGAAAATGCTCAAAAAGAAGGAAACAGTTTAAAGGGTAATAAAATATGACCTTTCTAACAGCACCATAACAAGTGTGCCAGCTGATTAGAGATCCTGTCTTGGAGTCAAGTACACATTATGAGGAAACCGGTATAGTTATGAAAACAAGGTGCTTTCATCGACCCTTTAAAGTTCAAACAGTTGTTATCAGTACTTTACTTTTGGCCTCGCCGCAATTAAATCCAGTTTCCTCCGTAAGTAAATAGACCAACAAACTTCACCTCGACTAACACGCAGTCTTTGTCAAAGTACGATGTCTCGTTTTCCACTTTTACGTGAGTGAAACACAAAAGCTGTGAGAGTGGAGGATCTCAATATGTGGATAATGGACAGCAGCATTTTCTTTTCTCTAACTCAGGTGTTCTCCTCTGCTGAAAAAACTCTTTGTTTTTGTAGTTTCTCTGCTCACTGAGACCTCCATATAAACAATAACCCCTTCAGCTTTGAAGTCAATGCGTCATATTATAGTAATAACAGCAGTTGATTGATCATTTACATAATTAGCAAATTATTGCTGTTGACTGCTGGAAGAAATTATTTTCAATTATTAGAAATTATGTTGGGAAACTTCCCAAGCTCTTTCGGCCCATAACGTGTAATGACGCAAGGAATGATGAACTCTACAGAGTGTAATTAAAATCTAATGTTCTTCGATTTGTCCTGATTCATGTGTGGGATTGAACGCCTGTAATCATTGTGGGGTGATTCGGTGTCAGGTCTTTCTCTCCCATTATCAGCAATCCTCCCGTAGGGATTATTTTACACAGTAAACAAATTAATTAGTTATCAAACTCACTAAGTATAGTCTGTTTTACTTCCCTTTTAATATTTGTTGTGGAGGCAGCGGTACCTTAATCCTAGACTTTATATTATATAATATAAAAGAGGTTCAGACTCCGATGCAGATTCTGGAGGTCCATCTGAAAATAATCCCTCATTAATTAGAAAAGAAGATTCAAGAAGACCTGTTTTTGGGGGCGTGTCTGTTTGATTGACAGGCCTGCGGTGCAGTCACGTTACAGCTATCAGTGGGCGGGGCGTAGTATCGTCAGGTTTCCAATCAGAGTCAGATCCACCGCTGGCTCCTCCCCCCTCCCAGCTCGTCCAAATGTGGTCACTTCCTGCTCGAAACTGGCAAAACGGCAACGGGCAAAATCCTGAACTCGAGGCTTCGCAACGATCGTTCACAAACCAACGGGTGGCGTCACCGTTGGTTGCCGCTTGACCTTAATGAAGTCTCTCCCTGTCTGGTCTAATCAGCTGCATGTTGTTGTCCTCCAGCTCTCGGCGAGAGAAGGGAAGCTCGAGCCCGTCGCTCCACTCTCTGCGGTTGTTGGTGTAAAACAGTCGACCCTCTCGGACTCGGACTGGTGGAAGAAGCTCTCACGCTGTGACACGACTCGCCGTCGCTGCGGTTTGCTCTGCACGTCTCTCCGCAGTCTGTCAGGTGGTTTTGAAAATGAAAAAGCTGCCACGCTCACAGGGCATAAAATAAAAGGGAGGTTAACAAAGGCGTATGTTGCATGTTTAATGAAGTTAGGGGCTGAATTCACAATGGATCATTTCGACTACTTTGCGAGCACAGACTCTGTAACTAACCCAAACTGCTGTTAAAATGAAAGGGTGGGGGTGGGGGGGTGGGGTGAAGGTGAAGGTGAAGGGGGAGGGATTTAGGCAGTTCAAAGAGTTTGTCCCCGTAGGTTTCTGATGGAAAGATTCTTTTGGTTTTGGTTTTTTTTCCTTTTTATGTACATGTTATGTTATACTTTGTATAAACAGGAGGGATATGATGGAAAGAAAAGATTTGTCTCTTCCTCTCGTTTGCATTGTGACTCCGGAAAGTCTCTTTGGGTTTCTCTCTCATTTGCAAGTGATTCCTTCTTGTTTTACTTTCCGCATCTAATTGACGACTCCCCTGTGTCCTTATCTTAAGACCTACAACCAACTCAGTATTACCATACGAAAGCAGATGCAAAGGGAACGGGGGGGGGGGGGGGGGGGGTTGACTGTCAACTGATTGTCACACTGTATAAAAGCTGCCCTACGGCGGAGTGACGTGGGCTTTTTGCTGGACACCTCTCTTTGAGTATTTGCTCCTTCTTGCAAGAATAAATGTCCGATGTGTTTGATTTTGAACCAAGCCGCTATGAGTAATTTTTCCAACAGTTTCTGCAGCGCCTCACGAGATTCGTAAGCATGAACTGCCACTCAGACTCAGACCTCAGTATCACACATCAAGTGTAGCTCTCGAGCCAGACAGCGTTTAATGTACGTGACCTTCGTGTTCCCGTGTAGCTTCGGCGACGGAACGAGCAGCCGACTCTCCACTTTATCCTCAAGCTGAGGAACAGGTTCGGTTATTACAGAGTCTCAAGAGACGTCGTGGCCTCTGGGAGCTAATGAAGTTCGATCCGCAGCTCCCGCCGCCCATGTGTCCAAGCATCCCTGTGCAGAAGGTGTTGAATGACACCACAATATGAATGCAGTCCATTTAGTATCTGAACATTGAAAGTAGACAAGATGATAAAGAACTTCCCACTTCAAAGCTAGTGATGATAAACTTAAAAGAAGTGAAGTTACAGTATGTCTTCTGCGGAGGTTGAACTGCGATTGTCAAAGTGCTGTTGTCGTGGAAACCTAACGACCCGATGATGCTGGTTTCATGAGCTTTGTACACCCCACCATCCACCCCGACCACCAGCAGAGGAATGCAGCATTTCACTCCATACAAAGCAGTTATGTTTCCCTTCAAACACATTAGTAATAAATAGGACTTCAACCAATAACCATTCTCATTATTGACTTATCTGCCAATCATTTTGTTCACTAAACAATTATTTGTTGAGTCAGAAAAAAAAGAAAAAAAAAATAACATCCTGTTGATCCAGTTTGTTTGGGTTATTATAAATATTATTATTAATATGGCATTGTGCCCTGCACTTATTTTCCTCGCAGCATTTTCATGCATTTTACAAGCTGAGTTTCGATTTCTTCGTCGGACCAAATTAAAGTTAAACACTCTCCTCCCTTGTGTGCTACTTTTAGACTTCATATAAAAGTGGACATAACTTCTGGGTCTCCAAAAAAACCTCTGGTTCCACAGACTCTCATTCAACTTCTCCCTTGAAATACAAAGTTAATAAAAAAATGTTTCTCAAGTTATTATGGTGTTGTTAGCTAAATTCGCTCCTTTTTTATTATTTTTCTGTCGGTCCATCTGAAAATAATCCCGTCATTGAATAGATATTAGGCCACCTCTTCTAAAAACAGCTCATAATGAGCATTGTGACCATGTTTTGAGGTCTTTTTTGAGATTCTGTTTAGTCTTGAATGTGTTAAAATAAAAAATAAAAACATCCATAAGCGTCCCTCTCACATCTGTGTAACTGAAGAAACCTTTAAACCAGACAATCTGCTGCGAGGAAGCAAAATTTCCTCTAAACGAGCGTGGCAATCTTCTCCGCCTCGCGCTGCTCATTTAGCTCGAATGTAATAACCTCCTTCGACCGCTGCTCCGATTTTGTTTTGTTTAGTTTTGGCGTCTGCGAGGTTTGGCCGGTTCGGCGTCATCAACCGGGACGTGTGGAGCCTCCACTGTCCCCGTCAGAAGTACTGTAAGTAAATGATGGCGGCAGCGCTGCTCTGAAGTCAGAGATGGACCTCCAGAGGTCGTCGGGGTCACAGAGCCCCTCCTCGGTCACCACCCCGCTGCCTGTGATGCTTCCTGCTGGGCATACTGATCGTCCCCCCCACCCCCCTGCCACTGTGTGTTTCTGCTCTTTAATCTGGAGTCACAGGCCTCTGACTCCTCTAATTACCCACATGGTTCTGTAAAAAAAAAAAAAAAAGGGAATGCTTAATAGCAAGGCGCTAAAACAGCCGAGTGCTGATTAGCATGAGTCTATTTTGCAGACCGCTCCAGAAATTAGCTGCATGAATCATTCGGTCACAGACATTTTTTTGTCTCTTGAGGCTGACGGTACAAAATGTTTATCGGTAGTTAGGACAAAGAGCATCGCTTAAAAATATCCTCGTCAACACATCGAGACCTGCGCGGCACCGGCGTTATGTTCCCTTAATAAATAAGGATTAGAAATAGTAGGGCTGGGTTTTAGAGAGATATAAAAGGTGCATTGATGCTTTTCATAATGTAAATATGAATATTTTTTTAGTAAAGCACTGTTAGAGGGCTCCTTGTACAATTTACAGAATCAGTTCTCTGAGATTCTGTTTCATATCCAAGCAAACGTGGTATTATAACTGAAATATCCCGAATCGGGACCTTGTGAATCGGAGTTGAATCGACCTGTGGTAAATCTGCGGTTTATACACAGCCCTGATAAATAGAGATCAACATGGAGAGCTTTTGTTATCCGGCTGGTTCGATCCCACAGACCTGCAGTGATTTATAATGTATTCGATGGGCGATTTGTGATTACACCACGTGTAGCGGTGTTATATCTGCAACTGGATGTCTCTAACATCTGATTATACATGCATTTGATTGAAACTCCTATTGAGTGAAGCATCTTCTGTTATTTTTTTTGCTCTTCTTTCAGACTGTCTACTTCCTGTCGTGAACAAATGGAGGCTTGCGGTGAAAAAAATCACAAGGACGCGTGAATCACTGCATGTTCGGCACTCAACCTTTAACACCTGCCTGCAGCCAGAAGGTAAGAAGATAATAATAATAATTTTTTAAAAAAAAAAACCTCCCTTCTTATGTAAGTGTTACACCTGACCTATGCAGACTCTCTCTTTATGACATGACAGAACAAATTATCACAACTTGCAGAAATCATGTTGCCGAAGCGTGAGCAGATAATACGAGAGGGCTCGGTATTAATGGAGGGAAAGCAGAGAGCTTACGAAGCCGCGATATCAGACTGCATAATGAATGGCAGCAGATATACAGGTGGGAGAATTTCCCCGGTTGCTATTTATCTTTCCCGTCCAGCGTTTGGGCAAATTGAAAGCACTATGTTCCTTGTAAAGGGAACAAACTGGCCCCGATGAATATAATTAGCGCACGAAAAAGCCGTGCAGGAAGAAATCCATAATTTTAATATAAGGTAGGACCTCATACCTCAGAGGGAATGCTAATGAGATAATAACAGAAGCAGAACTGAGGATTTCAACTTCACGCTGCATTTATCTGACAGCTGTAGTTCATTTTCTAGTTTAAAAAAACAAAAAACATTTTAAGTTAAGAAATGCAGCATATTCATAAAGTAAACTATCGGATCTTAACCTCTCCGACTCACAAAAGAAAACAGAGTCCAGTTGGACCTCCTGTCGTATTTCAGACGGCATTAAGTTGTCAAAAGTGTCACCAAGGAGACGAACCTGATGGTTTCATTTAAATACCCGACTGAGGTCAAGATATCATGAAAACTGATGTCTTTATTTTTTCTTTTGATTTATCTTATGAACTGTCATACATGAGTCAGAAGGACATTTTACAGAACAACCAATACTTTTTTTTTGGTTTGGTCCATTCTTGATAAAAGAAATAATATATCTGAAGGTCTGGTTTACAAAAGAGCCACATGAAAACTTTCTTCATTCATAAAAAAATAAATCACATATTTGACATTTTATCATGAACAGTGGCGCAAGCATAAAGAAGAGAGGAAAATGTGATGTATTTCAGTAATAAACACATTTCAACCGTGTGTCCACATTTCCTTTTACTCAGAGTGAGGCAAGAAAAACCACAGTGTAGAAATCCATTTAGTTTCAATGAATAAATCATTTCATATAAAGCATTGCAATCATTGGCTGGATTATTGAAACGGCAGGAGGAAGAATATGGGTCATGTGCAATGTAAGTATGAGAGTGATGCAGGTTTGAATATGTTTGTCAAACAGTTTCTGGTCAAGAAGGTCTTGACTAGAGAATTAAAACAAAACTGTGTAAACACAAACTGTGAACCAACAAAAGTCTCTGAAATGTGACTGACTGCCGACTCAAGCGGTGTCGCCGTCATCCTCACGCGTCTCTCCGGCTCGGTCGGACTAATTCCAGGCTTTTCTGGCTGTGTGAGACATCGGTGATACAAAGTGTGCCTTGAAGCAGAATGAACAAATTAAAGCTTCTCTGTCGCTTAAAAAAAAAAAAAAAAAGTGGAGGTGATGAGAAAAACAAGCTTTTAAAGCTTTAAAAACACGCAGGTGCCCGCCGCCCCGCCGGTAAACTGCCGCTACGAGCACCGATGGGATTCTTGGCGCAGCGACGCATGATGAATAAGTCGCCCCGTCGTCCCGGTATGAACGGCGTCGAGGAAGTCGCAGAGTGGCTTCGGGAGTGAAGATTAACCACGACTGAAAAAAATCACTTTCTCTCAGGGGGGCAAAAGTTTTTTTTCATGTGACGCTGGAAACAACGTCCAGTCAGGCGCATTTTTGGAAGCCAGCAGGGATTCCCGTTTGGACGAGCCCTGGGAGGGGCGAGGGGTTTGCCTCCTTTAAGGCCTGATATTAAATTATTTATTATTTTCACCAGAACACCGATATAGGAGTTAACGCTTTTTTGAATGGTAGTGTATTGGAGCCAGCCCCTAGTGGCCCTTAGTGGTACTGCATTTCAAAGGCACCATATCCATTTTTATACAGCCCACAGTCTTGTCCCCATCCCCAAACTCCATTTTTTTCATTTTACCTCTCTGTGATCTATCCTCATGATGAAAAAATGAAATGAAAAAAAATATAACAGGAGCCTCTTTCACTCCATATTCCCTTTTATTTTTTATTCTTTTCTTATATTTCTTCTCAGTACCTCTGAAGCCTCAGACAGACAAAGTGCATTTTCTATCTTGTCTCTCACAAAAAAACAAAAAAAACAGCACACATCCTGCCAACTTCAGTGGCCAATTGAAATCTGCACTTCAGAGCTGACAGGAGTTGATGCTTCCCCTGAATGATCAGTGGTGCTCCTAAGAATCAGACAACATGATCATTTTTCTTCTAACGTAATCCTCAACTGTTATTCCTGAGTGTTTATAAAAAAGGTTATTTAATAATAAATTAAAAAAAACACAAATAAGTCTGCGTGATATTGTAGTTACAAGTCAGAGAACAGCCTGTTCGAACTGTTTTTACAATCTCCATTAACTCCAGTCGGACCAGCAGCTGTGATTTGTCAATCGCGGACGACTCCTTTCCAGATAAAAGGATTAATCGGAAGAAAAAAAAAGAAGTCTGCCCTGATAGACAAAATCGAATCATGACGTCAGGCGAGGACGTCTGCTTCTCACATGCTGTGTGCAGATGTTTTCGGTCGGGACCAATCCCATTGTTAAACTAACAGACATGTACTTTGAGGGATGTGAATGACCTGATTTGATACATAAAAAATAGGGGGAAAAAAAAATGCATCTGTGGAGGGAGAAATACGATTTGAACCTTTTTAGGAGAGCAGATCTTTGAGGATGAAGGAGCTTCTCCAACATCTTCCCTCAGACTCCCTCCACCCTCCCCAACGGCCCGATCATTCTCAATTAACCTTCGGTGACCCGTCACTGGGAAATGTCTGTAACACAAGAGGAGGGAGACATTGTTGGTCACACTCCATTAAATCATTACATGCACCCGCTGGGCCGTGTCACCGGGGAATCGGCGCTTAGTTATTCTGGTGACGGCGAACGCTATCAGGACTCGGGGAGTAGATTTTAAATGGGAAAGTCACGTTAAATTACAACAGGACGGACACGGAGATGTGGTTTGGGCTCTCTGTGGGATCGTCCACTGTTAAGTAGTCACAATAAAAATAAAACTGAAGGAAATACATACAGTACGTGTTGTAATCCGTTAGAAACTCCAGATTTAGTGACTTGCTTTTTTTTTTAGCAAATGTTTTGTTTTTTAGGATTGTTTTTTTTTTTTAATCCTTCTATTTTTGTTGAAAAAAACGCTTCTGAAAACATCAGCAAACCAGTAACAACTCGTGAACCCGTTTACCAAGAAATACCAAGTTCAACTGTGCCAGATTAGTTCGCATGTGAACGGCCACAGATGAAATCAATGTCAAACTCCAGGCAAACACCCTGAAAATGCCAAAGTAATAGACGGTCATAATACCATTCAAATTGTAGTGTGTTGCCCTTCTCCCCCCTTTAAAAGAAAAATAAACACAAAAGATTGCCTGATGAATGGATGGATTTCTACCCAGCTCGTTTAACAAGGAAGCCGTGGTGACCTTCATTGTTACAGCCATGGCCAGAGCGCCAACCATAACTCTTGAATATTAAAAAGCTCAGCCTCACTGATTGTTCTCTAAACGCCGTGCTTGGACGAAGGCCATTTTGATTTGTAAGTTTGGACACGGGAGAGATTTCAGTAGATCCTTCATCTCGCTGCGTTTATTTTCAGTGCGTGAATTCACGACTTAAACCCGCTGCCTGCATACAGTAGACGCTCACGTAGGTATGATGGCGGGAAAAGATCCTTATTTCCACGTGACATTAGACGAGCTGCGCAACGTCTTCCGTGTGATAAAGTCAACTTTTTTTTTTTTGGAGCGTCCGGACCACTCAGGAGGTGGTCGGGTTGATGTGCTGACCCGTCCTTTGCCAGAAAGCTTTGATGCGAGAGGCTTCGTGTGGCCCCGCTGTGCCGGGTATCCTTGCTGTTTTCTTCGGAGGTGGAATCCCCCGCGGTTCGTCCACATTGAAGGTTCGATGCGTTTCTGTCTCTCAGCAGGCCGAGAAAACACTGCAGCTTCAGCGGGAAATACCTGAGGACCTTTCTTTGTTGTTGACATTAATACAAAGCACCAAAGAAATTCAAAATTCACTGTCATTAATCTCCAACAAACAAAGATAAAAAAAAAATTGGAATAAAAGAGCAGTGCTTTATCTGAGGTTTGTTTTCCTTCTTTAAAGCAAGAAAATGAAGTTGGAGGCGAAAGGAGGGAAACTGAAAACTATGTGGAACCAATTTTTTTGCATCAAAATGCCTGCAAGCTGAAATCATCACTTTGTACATTACATGGAAGCTTGCATGTATATTACATGTGACCACGCACACACGTGTTCATATTATAAATTGATGGATCCATATGTTTGCATAAATGTTCACATTATTTCTCTTGGCAATGCAAATGCTAATTAAGCTTTTCTGCATCAAGGACGTCCCTCTTTTCTCGTTCCCTGTTCTTCATCTTTTTTTACAGTAGCACCAAAGGCAAAGTTTTAAAGTAAAGTATTACATCTTTTCTGACTAGAGATTACAGTATCACCCCTTTAGCTGTAAAATGATTATTAATTGAGCGTTGTAAGCCAGACACTACTAATTTGATAACAATGAATAATATTTAAAAGTATGACGACATGGTATTTCATTATGTACAAAGTAATAAAGGATGCCCTGATCGGCAGGATACAGTTATGATGATGTTTACACTTCGAAGGATTTTTTATTTATTAACTAAATATGATTAAAATCTTGCCATCTTTGATTAGATGCAGTAGTTTCTGATTTAAATTTAAAAAAATTGTCAGGCTGCTTGTGTATAAACATCGTTTTGATTTTTGAAACTTTTTCTAAATTAAAAAAAAAAAAAAAAAAAAATCCCTTTTTGTAAGAAATGCATGCTTATATTTCTCAAAGTAGGGCATCGGGGAAAAGTATTGTTTTGGAGTTTATAGTAAAACTTTTCAAACATTTCAGTGTTGTCATCGACACAATAAATCAGCATTTGGGTTAAAATAAGGGAACTCTGTTGTCATGGTTACATGATTTTAAGCGGCAAACGGACAAAGTTGTCCTGTGTTGAAATCCCGTGTGTTTGTCGAACCCATGCATCCACCCCGACATCCTCCCTACGCAGAGATTTTCTGGCTCTACGTCGCCTCATTTCCTGCTTTGCTCATGTCATAAGTAGAATGAGTTTTAAAAAGTTGCTCAGAAAGTCGACCTATAGGGCTTTTTTTTTTTTTTTTCTTTTGTGGGAGGATGGTCATATAGATCAGTAATTAAACCGTGGGCCGAAAAGTCCCTTTTAACTTTGAAATAAGCTGCTGAATCGTATAGAAACTTTGCCGTAATGGTGAAAGTTAAACTTTTGCTTCATTGTTCTTGTCAGTTTTCCAATCGAGGTAATCGAGCAGCGTGAAGTCGGGGTCACGTTTCAGATGTTTGAGTTGTCAACAGCTTCACCAAACACAGATTGTTTTTCCTCTAAACTTCTCACATGGCTTTCATTTCAATAAATGTTCAAAAAGTCCTCTCAGCTCATAGAATGAACCGGCTGGTTAAACGTACTGCAGCCTTTTAGTGGCTCTAATGACACATTTACATTTGCCATCAGTGGAAAATCTCACCCTTTCAGACAAACCACCATACTTACGCATTTTAAATGTAGTGCTGTTTATTATTTTTTCCTAATATTAGGCTGTTAGTCCTTCTCCAGACCAGCTGCTCATTATACTAATTTCCTAAAGTGTTTGTGTGAGTGCCTGATTTAGGGCACCGGTAAAGTGACTGTAGGTCACACATGTAGTGTTTGATGTTGTGTGGACAATTAACCGAGAAAAAAAGAAAAAGGGCAAATTCAAATGCATCTAGTGTTCCTGTTCTGTGTTAGCGAGGGCAAAAAAATAAAAATCTTTTAAACGTTTCAAGTGCTGCTCGAAAAAGCATTTGAGCGACACGGTTTATTTCCATATTCATAAATTATGTAACAGCACTAATTTATCTCCATTATATCCTGTAACGCTTGTTTTTTCTTTTTCTTTTTTATGGATTTCAAATGTTTTTAAGTTGAGAGTTGATCTTGACCTTGGAAATACGTAAAGAACAGTCGATTAGCATTTCATTTATAATCGGGTTCAATACTTTGATCACATTATCACAACTCAGGCGTCTCCTTCTTCTACATTTTCGGACACTTATCAAGGTATCACAAAAGTATTATTTAAAAAAATATCCTGATGTTAAAAGAGGAAGGTCTGGAAAAAGAAAAAACCTCGCTGTATCGACTAGAAATACACTTCTACCTATCGATGGATATATCCATCGCTTTGGTCCAGCATCTACTGGATGTATTGACATTAAATTTAGTATAGTTAATTTAGTCATGGACGTGTGGAAGATTTTTTTTATCTTTACACTTTTGATTGAATATTAATTATTTAATGCTTTGTCACTAGGAGTATTGTTTTATGTAATTCACAGTACAAAACGTCAGTGGTGGTCTCAAAGGGATAAGACTGATTGTGGCAGCAGCAGCAGGTAATGGGGAGAACATTGCATTTTTAATTATAGTGAATAGGACTCGTGAATGACGTGCGATGACATGTGGCCTCCTGGAACATCGGGACCCGAACAGTTTGAGGCAGCGCTCTGCATTTCCATTTCAGCTGCTCTCGTAAGAACACTCAACGATTTCCAATAAACCTACATTGCATCGGACTTCGAAGACACTCTGCTTGATTAATAATTCTCCACCACGGAAGGATGACTCACCCTCACTTCGCAAATCACAGAAAAAGCACGTAGTACACCCGCCCGTCCACTAGAGGGAAGTGTATCGATGTGGCGCTTTTTGCCCCGTGAGACGTAGCAGCGTCACTTGCTTTATGAAAACAGCCTTCTTTGTACTTCGTCTCATTACCTCACATGACCTCCGTCACGTGACCTGCCTCTGTTTACGTACGTGTTCTTTCCACGTTTAGACGACGCTACACAGGCTTCCCCCTAGTGGTCGGGCGGGTGTATTTCACGCTTTTGCTTTGCCTCGTGTTTGGTTGATAACTTTGTTTTTAAGCACATGTTTTTGTTTTTGTCCACATACTTCCTTGTATTCTGCAGACCTGCAGAGTTCATTTTCATGTGTCACTTGTGACAGCATGAAGAAACCGTGAGATTTTCAAGTGGACACTCAGGCCGTATTCTAAAATCCAGATTACTCAGCGTAATGTGTTTGGGGTTAATAACATAGTTGGCGAATATCTCGGTTTCAAGCCACATTATAGCTTCTTGCATAATCTGCCAGGTGTGTGTGTAATTTTCAGAAACACCTTTTTTGTTTGTCTCTGTGATTCTTTCCCAAATGTGAAATTTGAATTTTTTTTTTTCCTGTTAACGCAGCTGCCATTAACCTTTCTGACCCGATTCAGGAGATTGAGGATTTGGAGAGTGAACGGACATAATGTCAAATATAAATGGATAAAAATGAACGCTGAACAAATAACAGATTCAAATCTGTTGGTTACCCAAAGCCATTCTTTCCTTTAGAAATGCATCTTTTTTTTTTTGTGCTCAAGCTGGTGAAGAAAAGATGGATTTATTAAGTCAGAGTCAGAAAAATAACAGAAAACAAACCGTTTTCACTCACCCATTCATCTCGGGTGTAACAACTTGTCTTTGCTTTTCAAGAGTTTCATTTCTTTTTACATGTAAATCAAGTTCAGATGATGTTCAGCAGAACTCGTTCAGCTGCAGTTTGTCTGTCAAACAGAAGGATGTGCAGCTGGAACCTTGTTGGTTTTCACGTCACACAAGTTGTGATCATCTTACAAGTAGCTGCATGAAGAAAATTATCCCTCTTATCTACAGGAGCGCCATCATTTCAGTTCAAACATCAGCATATTCAAATGTGTGCACTGTTACTGTCAATATGAGTTGGTAGGAGCACATTTCCTGCGTCGGTGGCTGAGAACAGTCGACTCGTTTATGGTTGTTTGTTTTGTCACAACCAGCAAATTGCCTCCAAAAAAAACAAAAACAAAAACGAGGAAACCGAAGCGAACATGAAATGAACTGAAAAACCTGAGTTGCCTCATTAAAATGACCTCAGTGTGGGTGGAGCGGCGACGCGATGAAGGCCACGGCTGATGTGTTTGACTGCAGTTCATCACATTATACACGAGTGTTCGACAAGCATTTGCTGTGTGAAACTGAGGACAGCGTCGTTTCCACTCGGTATACTTTCAACTCTTGAGGTTATTTGGCTTGTTTACGTCTGCTGCTGGGTGCATTGTGGACCCAATTTGAGGTGACAAGAGGAGAGCACAGAAAATGAAAGGATTTAATAGTTTGAACTCTGTTCTCCGAGCCCGGTGTCTGTTTCGACCTCCAGCTGAAGTTCATCTCGATGTAGTTCTATAGAAACTCTGCGAGTTCTGGAAAAGGACAGATTACATTTTTCTCTTCAGCTATACAGTATGTTAGTGAACATAAGCTTCTACTTCTGTTTTTAATTGGAGTGGATGTTAGTGTCATGATGCAGACAATTTAGTTTGACCTTAAAATGTACATGTGACTGTTCCCTTTTGCAACGGGAGTTTGTTCCGGTCGCATGAAGGTCTCATCCATTTTTTCTGATGGATTTGTATAAGCAGCTCTCCAGACAGGAAGCATGATGCATTTTCTTTTTACCGGATCTGACCACATTTGACCGAACTATCGTTACTATTGTATAATTTTTTTCAAATTTGTTATAGGTTTTTCCATCTTATCAGAAACAAAAAACAATTAAAAGAAAACACTATTTTCAAAAACATTTTTCCCTTGAACCTTGAAATCTCAAAATCCTCTTCATCCCAGCTGCACTTTAAAAATCAGAGGTAGAAAATAAGTTTCTGTTTTTATTTTTCATGGTCTTGCTTAAAAAGTAGAAATAATTGGTCAGTTTTGTTCCTCCTCATCACAGGAGGGTCTCAGTTTGTTTGTACAAGCGAATATATTTTCCTTTGTGACCTTGCATTTGGACCGTGAGAGGAATTTTCTTTTCTTAAAAAGGCATGCTAAGTATGTTTTAAAGACCTGTATGACCAGTTCACCTCTAAAGTATGAGAGAGGCAGTACGCCAGGATGCCGGATCATTAATGTTATCCGGCCTTTAACAGAGTCCGGTTCAGCTCTGCTCCAGCAGACAGTCACAAACCATTGAGTTTTACCTCAAGCTCCAGTATCCTCTCTGCTAATTCCTCCGTCATAAATCCACACATACAGATGCATCAGCGGTGGTAATTAGTAAGAACATGGGCAGCAGGCATGACCTGCCATCAAGAGTGGGACTGCTAATTGAAAATGACTCAGATATAAACAGAAATATAATACAAATTGATTTTATTGTATTATTCCACGGTACTCTGGTCTTGTTCCCTTTCTATTAAGAGATCTGTGCAAAACCACTGAGGGCCACTAGGGGGTGGTTCCAAAAAAAGACCATCTCCATAGACTCCCATTAAAAAAGCATGAACTTCCCTCATGAAATACAAAATCAATAAACATTTCCTCAAGCCATTATGGTGTCATTAGTTGAAGTCCCTCCTTCTGATCATAGCTCTGGTGGTCCTTCTGTAGATAATTCCACCATTAATTAGATATTAGGCCTCAAAGAGAGCTGTGTTTGGGGGCGTGTCTAGTTTGATTAACATGACACGGTGTTGCCAGGTTTCCTGTATCAGTGGGTTCCTCAAAAAAACAAGATGGTTGACGGCAAAAATGCCGAACTAGAGGATATCGAGCAGAACCTCCCGTCGTACGCGAACTGACCTTTATCTGTGAAACTGTTGAAATGCCTCGATAATCACACGGCCTTTGCTCGAAAGGCAGCTGATCATCTTCAGCAGCCACAATGGATCATTTGTACGTTTGTTAACAAACCGACGGGTGACGTCACTGCTGATGGCCCGCTCGGTCCACGACAAACAATTCACCAAAAATAAGTAAAGTCAGGGAATACGAGATTGATTTGATTTGCTAGGTGTTTGAATGGAACAAAAATGAGACTTTATCTTTTCTTTCTGAACAGGTAAAGCAGAAAATGAATTCTCCCTATTGAGACTCAAACATGCCATGATATTCACAGATAATAAATTACTCTTAATGATAATGGTTAGTTTGGACGGCAAAGTAGAGCTAATGGATGTTTTTAACCTTCCTCTACTCCTAAATGTCACAAAAACAAAGCTATTCACCTGAATAGTGAGATGAAGAAGAATATCTATTCACAGCTAATTGGATACTTTAATGACCCATAGTTTGGGCTGTCAGTCATTTTGGCATCACTTTTGATGTAATTCTCTCTTTTCACTCAGTTCGAGAAGTAAAAAAAAACAAACATCTTTTTTCAGTGATCTTTGTCCCTTTGTTAGATTTCACGTTGATTACATGTGAACAACCTGAATGAGAAAAAATGAGAGAGGTTTTGGCATTTTGTGAATAGTCTGGGATTTATTTTCTTTTTGTTGAGTTTTCTCCTGTTTTCTCAGCTCTGGGAAGATGTTCTTCAGCAAGATGTCATTGTCATGTTATTCTGACAGACAATGGAGAAGGAGACAATAAAAAAGTAGACTTTGAGCACAGAAAACATCCTTTATCGGCCTTTGTCAGCATAGATGAAATGATGATGATTACAACATTCATCAAGCTAAAACAAAAACTTTGATTTAGCCCACATGAAACACCGACAGGGTGACGTAATGCTGAAAGAGCTATCGTGGTGCTTCAGAAGCTGGCAGGAAAATTAAGCTGCAGGTGGAGGTGTTTTTTTTGGGGGGGGGATAAATGGAAAGATGTTTGGCAGCAAAATCAAAACAGACAAGTGACAGAATACAAACACTTGTTCACCATTTCAGTCCTGGAACATCAAACACAACACTTTCACACGGGAGATCTTTTAGGTAACCTAAACCGGGATCTTTTCCCGAACCTTAACCGGATCCTCTCTGTGCCTCACACCGACCAAACGGCGATTGTTTCACATACAACCCAAACCCATGATATTTTTCTAACAATAATCACTCATTATTTTTGTTGCATAAACATAATCAGAATAATCTGATTTGCACAGCTCTCTTTTTGTGCATATTCATGAACCTGTGAACTGACTTTTATGTCCAAAATTAGCTGAGTTCACCTTTAAATAAGTGGAAAAACATTTAAATAAAAACCAACTGAACTGTAGATGAATAATCTTGAGTGATAGACGGCGACTACACACTATACAGGTATAGTTGGAAAAGTCTCTTTAAAAACAGGTGTTGTTACAGAGTGAAACAGCACTGGACAGTCAAACACGAATAAATGATACGAGTTTGAATTTTCAAAAAGATTATGACCTATCCCCTCACGACGGACGACCTCCGCTGGAAGGAATTGACTAAATTATTTCTATTATTTTTCTCAGAATTTGTCGGTCCTTATTTTCCTCTAAATCCTCCCGTTGATCTCGACCACATTCAGGAGCGGTTGCTTCCCAAACAAACCGAGCGTTCACACGCTCGACAGCCACAATCATCAGCAGGAGGATTTCTGAAGATTACTCAGAGTTCTGGTGAAGAAAATGTCCCCTCGCTTCCCATCGCTGACGCTCACATGTTCAGACACAAGTACATAATGTAATACGCCTCTCAGGTGCTCAGCAATCTGGCAGATTGTGGAGGCGTCAACCTGCTGCCTTGATATTTTTCTCTCAGGCAGCCGTGTGACTGGATCGTTCTTATAACGTGTAAAGGCCTTCGAAAATTCTGTCTCAGTCCAGATCTGATTGTTTTAACGCCGACCAGTCCCACAGAGAGCGATGATGTCATTAAAATATATTGGATAACTGCAAAACGAAGTATCGGGAGCTGCTGAACAAAAATGAGCTGGCTGAGCAATTGTGATGAAACACAATCAGCGGCTCAGATGAACGAGGTTGAAGCTTCAATTTATGGAGGACTGAATAAAAGACTCCTCATTCAAATGATAGATATTCATTTTCAACTCAGATCAGATTTAATTTACTTCAAAATGGCAAGAATATGTAAATTTGCAGTTTCTTTCTGTATGGCACATATTGTCTTGTACAACAAGTGGTGGAAATTAAGTACATTTATTCAAGTACAGTTTTAAGGTACTTGTACTTTGTGAGTATTTCCATTTGATTTGTGCTTCCTCTCCAAAAACATTTCAGAGGGAAATCTTGTACTTTCTACTATTAACTATTTATTCGACAGCTTTAGAGGATGCAGATTTGACTCAATAGATAATAATAACGAGCTGTTAAAATATGTCATATTGTTAAAGATGAATCCAGTCATTTCCTGTTTTCTGATGGTTTTTTTTTTTTTTTTTTTAAAGCAGTGTGAAGTCGGGGTCACGTTTCAGATGTTTGAGTTGTCAACAGCTTCACCAAACACAGATTGTTTTTCCTCTAAACTTCTCACATGGCTTTCATTTCAATACATGTTCAAAAATCCAAACTTGACACACTGACGCTTCAGGATTAATAATCTAATGATGTCATTGAAAAATATATCAGTCAGAGGGACCGAAAAAAGACTTTAACTTTCATACTTTACACTCTCATGCAGGACTTTCACTTGTACTTCGCTGTATTATTCAGTAAAGGATCCGAACGCTTATTCTACCACGACATCATCATGCCATCTGTTCATTTACAATCACAGCTGCACTCAAACCAACAATTCAATATTTTTTATAATGAACACAGACGAGTAGCCGTCAAATCTCACGTGAAAAGAGAGGAAATAATAAACTAAAGATAATCTGCATTTGATATTATTAAAAATGGAAATGTACGCCCTCATCCTGATAAATAAAAAGTTGTGTTTGGTTGCATCAATAACGCGACTCAAATCTGAACATTTTATATGCTTGTCAAACAAAACAGAACAAACACGTTATGCAACACAACTAATTAATTAAGCCTACTGGTCTCAGCCGTTACTGTACGCCCGCTGCATTTTTCTGACCGCTTTTTATACACATACATAATCACAGCGCCGCGCTACTTAAGCTGGGAACATCAAAATAAACTCCCCCACCCCTGTTTTTCTCTGAAACGCATTCCCGTTTCCCGGCACTCTGCTGAAACACAGAGTCGCTTAACAAATGAAAAATATGTTCCAATCTCTGGATCTCTGCCTTCGGTAATTAGGTGTTTCCATGTCTGCAGAGTCACTGAGCAAGCCTGAAGGTGAACTCAAGAGGAGCAGCATGTTCCTGAAGGAAAAAAAAGAATTATCCAAGTAAATCAGAGACGCCACTTCTTCAGGTTTCAGTCCAAGCAGAGACATCAGAATCAAAAAACATTTCTATTATTCCCCACGGAGGAAGATGCTTTGTAACGTTTGCTCAAGATCGTGTAAGATTTTATCTCCAGCGACTTCTTCGTAGGATGCAATAAGACTCCCGCTGCATTCTCGGTTTTCGCGTTTAATGAACGAGCCGAGCTGAGGAAAAGAACACCAGAACATATTAGTCACAGTTTAGAAAGTAACTGCAGCACGCTGAGATGAGATGAGATGAGATGAGATGAGATGAGATGAGATGAGATGAGATGAGATGAGATGAGATGAGATGAGATGAGATGAGATGAGATGAGATGAGATGAGATGAGATGAGATGAGATGAGATGAGATGAGATGAGATGTTCTGCACAGGTAGGATGTGCTGCACCGGTTTGGACCGACGGCTTGACTGAAACCTTCATACCTCGCTGGATCGGTGCAGATAATGTCTGTGCAGAGGATGCAAACAAAAGTGGACTTCAACTCCACTGGTTCAATTTGACCAATAAAAGCAAATTCAACTTGTGTTGAGGCTTGTTTGAGCCCTCACGACAGCAGAAGCAGCGTGAAATGGTGGACGGCTGATTTAAACTAGTGAAGTCAACAACACCGAGATATTTTTTAAGGCTGAAAAAACAAGCGAATATCAGATTGTGAAGCTTGGTGGCTCCCGAGAAGAGCACGAGAAGATATTTCTAGATGCCAGTTTGTTTTTTGGTGATTAGTTTCAACCAAGCGGAAACCAACAGCGACATCACCCATTAGTTTGTAGTCGAGTTTGGATTTCAGCCGTCAACCATCTTGGTATTCTGGAGCCAGATGTGATTATTTTTTGGACAAGTTGGGGCGGAGCCAGCGGCAGATCTGATTGGAAACCCAAGGACACTGTGCCCCGCCCACTTATAGCGGAAACCTGACTGCTCCACAGGCTGTCAATCTAACGGCCACACCCCCAAACATACTACTTTTTGAGGCCTAATATTTAATTGATGAGGGAATAATTTTCTGATGGACCACCAGAAAATTAATAAGAAGGAGAGAATTTAGCAAAAAAACACCAAAATAACTGGTGGAAAACATCCATTGACTTTGTATTTCCTGAGAGAAGTTGAATGGGAGTCTATGAAGCCAGAGCCCTTTTGGGAGCCACGTCCTAGTGGCCATCGGTGGTATTGCACTGCATGACACTTCCGCATTGGCCTCACTCGTCAAACCCAGAATCTAAGTCCACTTTTATGACCGAAACTGCGACTGAAATAGAACCACACAGAAGTAAATAAGAAAGCACCCGAGCTGTTTGAAGGACAAATCAACACGCTGGGTGACGAGCAGTACATTAGGTCTGCTTTATTTTTGTACTGCAACTCATCAACAACCCAAATACTGGAAAACCTTTAGGTGGAGGGGCTGAGTGTGTCTATTTACCCAGCAGCCTCTTTGGCTAGGGGCAGCAATCATCATCTGAGGCACCACATCCTCTGAGAGGAGTATTGATCTCCTTACTCTCAGCAGGAAAGAAACTATTCCTCCAGTTTTATGTGCTGTGCGCTATATTTAAGCCGATGCACTAGTTTTCTGGATTGTTGTGCAGAAAGGATCCATGTGAGGACAGAAAAACACATCAATCAGTTTCACTCCACGTATTATTTTTTATGCTCGAAAGCTTTCTTTCGTTTTCTGTTTGTCGTCTTTCATTCATTTCAATGATTCAAGTTACATCAGAGTAGATGACTAAACACTTCAGCTTTCCTTTTCTTTACATTTTTTACCAAAAAATGAGCTTCAATCCGCACCAAAACAAAAATGCATTATTTTTTAAAAGAAAATCTGCATTTTAAAATGAAAAGTTTAACCGAGGTGCTGCAATCACCTGTTTTCCTGCCGCCGTTACTGGGTGTATATTCTATGTCCTCCATTAGTCTGTAAATGGAACATGTTATTTGTTCAGCATTCACGCTGACCTTTTTGAGGATTTCATCAAACCAAGAAAGGAAAAAAAAAAGTGCCCAACAGAGCTGAAATTATATGTCTTGCGTCGTGCTGAGTTCTTGATAAGCACCTTTACATTTAAATTGCAGAGAAGATACGAGCTGCCCTGCAGATTCTGTGCATTAACATCAACTTGCAGCCTTTCCTGTCGGTTTTTAGACACCTCAACGGTTTCGTCTACACTGAAGATGAATCGTGTTTAACCTTGAGTATTCAAAGTCATCAGTTAAATCCTCCTGATGTCCCTCTTCCTCCTCCTCCTACTTATTTCCATGAACCTCATGCATGTAAATATTTGCCGGCTGAACCGTCCCTCGGGGGCACCGCTCTCCGCGGCATCGTTCAAACACCACCGAAAGGAATCGTTATCGGAGGAAACACGATGTTGTTTCTAACGCCTGACATGTGTGACGTGTTTCTCAGCGCCCGTCCGTCCTCCGGTCGTTGCCTTTAAGACGAGGTCCGTGGACGTGGAGTCTTTATGGGACTTTTTCTTGGCATCTCTGGAATAAACAGAACTTTTCAGCTCCTGTGAAATGAGTCAACATTGTGCAACATATATTTTGTAAATTATTAAAAGCAGAAGAGCCAGGGTGGGGGAGGGGGAGGGGTGCAGTGTGCAAGCTTAGGTTAGGAACTGACATCTTATTATCTCTTGTTTGTCCATGAAGCCATTTTTTCCTGTGATTTTTCAATACATTTAAAATGCATAAAAACAGGTGCGACGCTTGGCCGGTGTCACAGTTCCCTGTAAAGACAGAAAAGCAGCTTTATTTTGTAGGAGAGGAGGGTACATGTGGCAGAAGGCAGAGAATATTAATGCCGCTTGAGGCGACCTGAAGTGAATCATAATGCAGTTCTGCTGACCGTCAGAAACACCGCAGGAAAACCAAGAAGCCTGCTGAAAATCTTCTGTTATTTTCCCCCCAGAAACTCTCTCCATTACCTCCAGCATGGATCTGAATGACAGGTGTGATATTTACATCCTCTTAACATCTGTTTTAGTATTTAGTGACGACTGAAAAAACGGTGGAAAACAAACGTTTGCTTATTGCTTCTGGGACCGGTCTTTGGAATACAGATCGATCCGCTGCAGTAGTCACTTGGGACTACTGACTCCTTGAAGGAAAATCCACCTCACAGTCTGGGTTTTATGGGGATTTTTATTGTTTTATTATGATACATAAATTCACTCTTGGGCTCAAAATCTCGATGTACACAATAAATAAAAAAAAACCCATTAAAAGAGTTTTTTAAGGAACTCCAGGCTTTACCCCCTGAATCATGTATAATGTATAATATAAATGTAGTTTTAAGTCCAACACAAAAACACGTTCCAGTTGTCGCTATCATCAGGTTTTCTTTGTCTTAAGTGGCGGTGAACTAAATACACGACGAAGTTTTAAGGCCACTTTAAAGAAAAACAATTAGAGGAGGAGGATTTGTCGCAATTTCGAGAATAAAGTCAAAATTTCGAGAATAAAGTTAGATTTCAATAGATTACTTTCATATTGAAACTAAATTTCAATATTAAAGTCCAATTTATGCAACTATTCCAAACTACTTGCTTTGCGCATGTGATACAAGATGCTTTGCGTATATTAACTCGTGCAATTAGACGATTAACAGTTTGGTGATAAATATCAGGACTTTGAAGAGATCGCTTCTGTTCAGAAGGAGGAACTTCACTTTTTTTCTCGAAGTTTTGGTGTTTTGAGGCCAATTTATGTGAATATTCTAAACTACTTCCTTCAAAATTCCTTCTCAATATTTCAAACTTTATTCTCGATATTTCTCGAAGTTTTTAGGGGTTTTTTTCTTCTCAAAAGCAAAAACTTCCTCCTCCTGTTTTTTTTTATTCCTCTTTAATGTGGCTCCTAAAACTACATCATATGCAGTGGTGTGAAAAAGTGTTTGCCTCCTTCCTGATTTCTTATTTTTTTGCATGTTTGTCACACTTAAATGTTTCAGGACGGGGGCAAACACTTTTTCACACCACTGTAAACACATCTGTGATCTGAAAGATTTAAAAAACATCACATTGTTGTTTTTTTTGTTGGTGTTTACTGGTGTTTAATATACGTCGAAGGTAATCACTGGATCCCTTTTTTCAGCCCGGAGGTTGTTGGATGAGGTCGAGGTCACGGCTCTGGGAAAACTTTTTCTGCCTTTCCAGAATGTGGATAATGAAGCATTTATTCACAGAACCGGGCCCTCTAACTAACCGTCTACATGTTTTGCACACAGTCTCCCGAGCTCTGTGATCAGAGCCCAAACGTGGGTGTTTTCTCCGAGCAAACTGACGTGGGTTTGTGCACTTCAACCCTCACGTTGATTCAGTCAGCAGGAATGTGCAGAGCATAAACATCACTGCAAGGGGGGGCGGCAAGGTTAACAAGCGGGCTCAGAGCTTTAGGGCTTCAGGTCAGCATCTCCCGAGACCAGATCAGATCAATACGGAGCAGAAGTTTAAGAGGTTCCCCTCAGAATAATACCAGAGGAAGATGGACGGAGGCCCCGGTCATTCCCCTACAGCTCCTTCCACAACACACAACCGTAGCCTCAAGACATCAATGTACTATGTTAAACATGCAGCCTCACTCTTCACTCTCAAGTCATTCATTCTGGAAAATAATGTGTTTCCATGGTGATCCTAAACACATAGTTGTGATGCAGTTTAAAAAAATAAATTAAAAAAATAAATAAATAAAAAAAGTCCCTCTGCTGCCCTCTAGGGCATTTATAGCACAAGTACATAAAAATAGTTTTTTTTTTTTTTTCTCACAAAACAGCATGTTTGTATTAAACAAGATGAGTTCACAAAAAAAAAGACACACAACTGTCAAGACTGAAATTACGAATACAAAACTAAAATTGTAAATAACACACAAACAAATTAATTTTAAATACAATCCAGTCCAGACAAATGGGTTTGATGTTATTCTTTAATTTACCAGAGAAATCAAAATTAGGCCACATGGAGATTTTTTTTTTTTTTTTTTTTTAGAGTATAATTTCCTTTTTTCTGTCAGTTTAAAGGTCACGAAATAATAAGCAGCGTCGCACCGGAAGAAGCGGATGATTTAGTGTGCGGCTTTATTTCTGCTCAAACCCGGGGTCCCGTTCAACTGGTGCACAGCTCTCTCATTGGCCAACGGCCAAACCGTTTTGAATTGCGATTGGTTCATTCCTGTCTCTCCCCTTAATCACTCCGACCAGAAACACGGAAACATGAGAGCGCGTCGTGAACATGTAGCTGGTAAACACCGCGAAAGCTTCAGATAATTCATCACAAATAACGGAAATTAGCGCCGCTGAGATTGTGGATTTTCGATCCGGTGAAGAAGACCGAATTAAACAGCGGCCGCCGACAGTTTCATCTTATTCCCGAAGGTAATTGCTTTCGTACGTTTTGCCGACGCGATGCTAAGCTGGCTAACGAAGCTAACATCAGCGGAAACACGTTGTTTACGTCGATAAAGATCAAACAGCGTTTCACTGAACGGATTATAACGAGTCGTAATCCAGCGCTTTCTTTTCATCTTTTATATGAACTTGCTCTTGAGATGAAAAAGAAAAAAAAACCCGAGGTCACGTTTACGTCCTCTTCATTTCTAGTTCTGTTATTTTACTGAGTTTTCATCATATTTCCTAATTTATTCTGATTTGTATCGCGACGAATCCACGAGGCGCAAAACTGGAAGTGAGGATGATCAAATGTACAGATAGATGTACTTTTATTGATCCCGCGAGAGGAAATTATTTGCAAAACAAATTACAGAATAAAAAAAAAAAATAGAGTTAGTGAAGATATAAATATAAAAACAGGACAACGGTGTTAATATGATGATTTGAGGAGTTATTGAACAGTCTGATCGCTGTGAGGAAAACATGATGGAAATATGAACTAAAAGATTAAACAGTGATGACAGTCGTGCTCAATTCATCGCAATGTTTTGAATGTAAAACACAACGTTGATGTTCACATCAAGAGTGTGAACCCGTTCATGGGTTACATGTTTACATGTTTACATATTTACATATTTACATGTTTACATATTTACATGTTTACATATTTAAATATTTACATGTTTACATATTTACATGTTTACATATTTGCATGTTTACATATTTAAATATTTAAATATTTACATGTTTACATATTTACATGTTTACATATTTAAATATTTACATGTTTACATATTTACATGTTTACATATTTACATATTTACATGTTTACGTGTTTACATGTTTACATATTTACATCGCTTCATGGGTAATTCATTCAATTAAAGTAAAAAAAAAAAAAAAAAAAAAAAAAAAAAAAAACTTCCAGGTCTGTTTACTTTCATTCATGTGAGTTGTAACTTCTGTCTCGTCCTTCAGTCATGTCTTTCCATCAGGACCGGGGGGGTCCACGGGGAGGAATGCCCTCCGGCCAGCAGGGCGCGGCTCCGAACTACCGCCCCGCCAACCTGAGGCCGCCCCCTCCCCAGCCCCCGCTTCCCCCCTACCACTACGACCCGCAGGCTCCTCCCAGCTCCGGGTACCACGGCAACAGCGGCTACATGCCCCCGCGCTCCGACTTCATGCAGTACCCTCCTCTGGCATCGTCCCAGACCCAGCCGAGCTCTCTGAACCAGTGCCCCGTGCGCCCCCCGTTCTCCAAGCCCCCCGCCCGCCAGGGCTTCCCCGACCCCCCTCCTAACTTCCCCCCCCCCTCCCCTCCCCGGCTCCGCGGGCGGACCCTCTCCGGGGGGCCAGGTGTCCGCTCAGAGCGCCTACCACCCTTACATGATGCCTCCGGTGCCGCCGCCGCCGATGCCCCACCCGACCATGCCCCCCCCGATGGCCTCTCAGTCGATGGGCTACCACCCTCCGTACTCCATGAGCTACCCGCACCCCCCACACCCCCCGCCTTTCCCTCCGCCCGCCTTCAGCCCCGGCTACGCCCAGAGCCCCGGCCCGTTCCAGCCGGACCACGGCGTCCGCCACGGCGGGCAGTACAAGCAGGAGAAGGCCGCGGACGGCAGGAGGTCCCCCGACCGCGGCTATCGCCACGACGAGCTGCGGCAGAAGTGCTACGGCTACGGCGGCCACGGCGACCGGCACAAGACGGAGTTCCCCGGAGAGAGGAAGGAGCGCACGCGGAGTCCGGACAGACGCGGCAGGCCGGAGGCGGGCCGGTACCGGTCGGAGTACGACCGAGGCCGGACGCCCCCCCCGACACCGGAGCCGGGACCGCAGCAGGTACGGAGACGTCTCTCTCCCTGTCCTCTTAAACGTCCATCAGGGAATCGGTCCTCTTCTCACCGCACCGTCTGGGTTTTTTTTGTCCACAGAGAGCGTTACCGACACCGAGACAGCCGGAGGTCCCAGTCGCCCGACAGACACCGAAAGAGGCCTCGAAGGTAAACGTGGAGTCCTCATATGTCTAAACATAAAAAATACTAATCCTCGTTAAACTCTCTAAAACATTTACAGACAAGGAACGTTTTTATTTTACCCAGTTTAGTTGGCTGCCATATTTTCTAACCTCCTGTTTGTGTATTCCTGAAGTTTATATCGTATCATTATAACCAGATTCAGAGTCCTGTGATTCAAAGAGAAATAATTTTCAACCGGACTAAAATAATTGCATATCTTTAAATATGCATTTTCGGTGGGAATACTTCTGCAGGGATTTCCCTCCCATTGATTATGTGCAGCACCCAAATGTTGTTTTTTTCCCCACAGCTTCACTATGAGCTTAATTTTCACCCATGTTTGATGATTGTTAATATTTTTGCGGCAGACAGTGAATTTTTAAATACGTTTTGGGCACGATTATCGTGCAAAATTACATCGTTTTTTATTTTGTCAAATAACTGCCTCACTAGTCTCCACTGATACAACAGCACCTAAGAAACTTCGCGGGGGGAAAAAAAACCCCTCTGATTATGGGGCTGAATGTTAAAAGGCTCCAAGAAGCTTAACTTCAGCCTCAGAACTTAAACTGAAGGATCAATACTGACGAGAGAAGAATGAAATCTTCTACTTGCTTCTGTGCCAACGGCAGTTGATCTCTGTTGATCATTACGGTTCCTGTATGGTGAAGAAAAATCAGGGCACCAGCATCCGTCCGTGAAGTTGGGATTTCTACAAGAATATCGATATTCTCTTTAGTTGAAAGCCTTCCTGCCTGATGAAAGTCCACATCCCTGAACGGACTCGAAGGCTCCGAGCTGACATACGTACACAACATACAACTATAAACAAAACGAGCTTTGTTTTGCCTCCGAGGGATTTTAGTAAGTTCGCCTCACGTGTGCGAGGATGTGCTTTGACCTCTCGCCCCGTCTCCTCGTCGTGAGCTTTCGCTCTCTTTGTTTTTGCAGTCGCTCCGGCAGCAGAGACAGGAAGCGCGGCCGCTGGGAGGAGGAGAAGGACCGGCGGTCGGAGGGCTCGTCGGGGCCGAGCAGAGAGCGCAGCTACCCGTCCTCCGTCAGGAGCAGAGACTCCGAGGAGGCCTTCGGCGACCGCGACCGGGACCGGGAGAGGGAGAGAGAGAGGGAGAGAGAGAGGGACCGAGACAGGGAGAAGGGCGACGAAGAGCGAGAGGAGGACGAGCTGCTGAAACCCGCCTGGATCCGCTGCACCCACGCGGAGAGCTTCTACTCCAACGACCCCATGGACCAAGTGGTACTGTCCGATTGAATACCTCCATCCTCTGCTGTTTTATAAACACTTTGTACCTTTCTTCTAGTTTCAGTGTCTGTATGTTCACACCTGCAGTTTAATGAAGATTAAAGACGAGAGTTATTTGGTTTTTTTGAACGTTGCGAGAGCACAGACTTGATATTGTTTTCAGTTTTATCAAGTTAAATTAAACTTTCCTAGTTTTGATAGCTTTACTGAGGAGTTGCTCTCAAACACATCGGTTCCTCATCGGTTCAGTTAATACCGGGATTTTAGTAATTTTTTATATAAACGATATCGTCATTGGCGACAAATTTCCAGTGTTGGCAGAATATGAGCGGAAAACAAAACGAGTCTCGTAGAGCGACGTAACAGAAGAACAGCGACGCTGAGACGACCGCACGACGCTCCCACGAAAGCGTCTAGCACATCAGGGTTTTCTTTGCTTTTCACCATCCCGGTCCGACATATCTTGCGGACGTGTTCCTCGACCAATAGGATGAGCCGTAGCCACGACTTGACAACTTCCTGACCCTCCTCCTCCAGGAAAGACCTGGCAACCAATTTATGGCACTTTTCATTTAATCTGACATGAGTTACCACCATGAAAGATAAAATATATATCGTGTAAGTCTGTCACCGGCACAAGAAAGCACTCAAAAGACTCCTCAGCCCTTCTCTGCAAATCACCACCATCACTTTGGATTTCATTGACAGTCTTCTCTAAAACTCGGGAGCTTTTCCCAGAAGTCTCTCCAGGCTCCCTTCATGCCACCATGAGCTGCTTTTCTCCCACAAAATACACCTTCGAGCAGAAACCTGAGTAAAAACTGAAGCGATGGTAAAAGTCCAGATGGGAGCCGACTTTATTCTTTTGCCTCCCGCACCAACAGATTTTTCTACCGTGTTTTTTCAAGTCTTTGTGAGGACTGGAAAACAAAATCATTAAATATTCTTTTCTGGGTACTTTTCGTTCATAAGCAGATCATCTCACGTAATGACATAATTAGAGTCCAGCTGGGTTTCTTTGATGCGCGTCATGTTTTCTTGTTTGCACAAAACTGCCCCAAAAAATACATTTAAAACATGAAAACAGCAGCTGGACTTCCAGTTTTATTCACACAACTGTTCTTTTTAACTTTTTAAAAGTTGAACTCGCATCACGGAAAGTCTCTGAACTGGTTTATTTTCAGGGAGACTCCACCGTCGTGGGGACCAGCAAGCTGCGCGACCTGTACGAGCGCTTCGAGGAGGAGCTGGGACGCCGACAGGAGCAAGCCAAGGAGGCGCGACCCAAGTGGGAGCCGCCAAAAACCAAACTGGACGAGGACCCAGGTGGGCAGCGCTGTCAGACGGGTCAGTTATAAATAATACACGCTGATTATTTTAATCTTTATTTACTGTAGAGGTGTGATCAAAAATGTTCAGAGATTATTCCAAGTTGTGTATCTGCATCGACATCAGGACCTGGGATCCACGCGTTTTTAATTTTGTGACTGCTGGTACGTGAACGTGAGAAGAGAAACATCCAATTTTGTGGTTCAAACTCTGAGAAACGGTTAACAGAGACTCTTGAAACGCTTCAGAAAGTCTGCAGCGATGAAGCCACGAGGGTGTTTCTGAGCGACGTTCACGTTTCAAGAGGGGGCGGAGCTTCACCGTTCAAGACCGAAGACAAAGGCGCGTCAGGTCAGGAGACACCAGGTGGGTTTTTCTTTGACTTTGGTAACAACTTTCGCTGTGAACCGCCTTAACTGTGGCGCCATGGCAACAGGGTTCTCCGACACGACAACACGAGTTTCTCACCTGCAGCAAAGCAATCGTATCTCTACCCACCAGGGATTTGTCTCCTAGCGACTTCTTTTTGTTCCCTAAAAGGAAGCTCAAGCTGAAGACCCGGCGTTGAACTTCCAGGACTGAGCTCGTTGTATCGTTGCACGCAAAGCAACTACGAGTGATTAGCAGGCACATTTTGAATCAGCAGCCTCTGAGCTTTTTGATCACACCTACTCTAACATTATCATCATGTTTGTGATATTTTGCATTAGAAACTGTCTGTCTTCTCAAGGGGGAGGAAAGGGAGGAAGTGAAGTGTTTATGATATTATCTGCATGGCTGTTTCAACTCCGCAATCATGTACATCTCACTCAGGGAAGATCTCATTCTGCTAAATATGTAACTCTGATTTCACCATCGGGCACTCGAGTTACAACGCTGATGAGAATTGAAGCCACAAAGCATTCAGGTGAATCACAATCCTCAGTTCGGTGGGAGGTTTATTCTCTTATCGGAAAGATTAACGAGGAAAGAGGCGCACCGAATCGGGTTCGCGATGACTGAAGAGCGCGCTGCACTGTTTTGGTTTCAGACGAGAGCAGCAGTGAATCGGACTGCGAGTCGGACGGCGAAGGAAGCAGCTGCTCCAGCACCTCCGACTCCGAGGTGTTCGACGTCATCGCCGAGATCAAGAGGAAGAAGGCTCACCCCGACCGGCTGCACGAGGAGCTGTGGTACAACGACCCCGGACAGGTCGGTCCGTCTCGCACATCTTCGAGTGTTAAATAACCCTGAAGCCTGAAGGTTTCTAATCAATGTAAGAAGTCTCCGTTCGACTTCCTCCTCGTCCAATCACATCCAGATAAACACTTTACTGCATCGTAGATCAATACCATGTTTTGTACAGAACGATTGTCCACTCCAAGTTCCAAACACTGAACAAAATTCAAAAGAACACAGATGTTTTTTTTCACGAGTTTACCGAGCCAGTTAAAGCTGCATGAAGGTGTTCGCAAGCAACACTCATCTTTTCTTAATATTTAAAATGAATAACGAGTGAAAAATTATGCATTTAACGTTTTTTTGCGAACCCTTTAAATGCACGTAATTAAACAACTGCTTTCTATTGATGTACTTAAAGTATAAACTGTTAAAAAAACCAACTTAGTCTTTAAATATTGCTTCTAAATCAAATGAACCATGTGAATGACTTATGAATTGTGCCAATTGTCTAATATCCATATTTTATGTTTGATCAATAGACTGCAGGACTCTAGCCTCCTACTCTTTTAGCAAAAACATCTGGCCGCCTGACAGCAGCTGAAATTTTCACTTTCATACTATTTTGATAAATAAATAAATGAAGTCGAATAAATTTACAAACAAATAAATGATATGATCCACAACTTTAAATTCAAGCGTTTAGTTCTTATTCCACAAATTCAAACAGCATTTTTTGATGCTACAATTTTTTTAAGGCAATAAAAGTATTTTAATTCGACAAATGAGTTTGTAACTTACTGAAAAGAAAACTGGCATCTGTTGTTTGATATGATCCTAAAACAAACAGTTTAGATTTAGAATGAATCAAAAGAAATAAACAAAACATGCAGGAGACGCCTGTGTTTTCATTGTGATATTTAAACTTCATGCCGCAGCGCGGATGAAAATAACCGAAGAGGAAAATCCAACAAACTGGCCCAAAAAAAATATCAAAAAAGCAGCAATCAGTCATCAATACACACATTTTTATAAATGATGTGATTAAAAACACTCATCTGAATTAAAACACATGAAGCAACACGTGTGCCTTCACTGCAGAAAAACATCAACCGGACAAAAGAGGGTTTTATTATTTTATGCAATAACTGATGATGCAACGCTTTCTAGTGCGTCTTAATGCGCTAGAAACAATATTTAAAAGTTTAGTGTCCTCTCCTTGTAGTAAACACTGTAAATGACTTGTTTCAATCTCATTTCATTTGAAAAGTGTTTTGCAGAGTCGACATGTTTTGTGTTTTTTTTTTTCTACACCTTTTTCCCGTGATGTCGTCCAGACGTCACAAAGGTTCAAACCTTTAAAGAAACAGAGGTCGTGAGCGTGCGGCTTCGGAGATGTAAAACGCTCCTCTGTGTTTCTGCATGGCGAGCGTCCCATTTACTTATTTTCTGTCCGTCCAGATGAATGATGGCCCCTTGTGTAAGTGCAGTGCCAAGGCCAGACGTACAGGGATCCGCCACAGCATCTACCCGGGGGAGGAGGTATGACGCGCCCAGAATAAATCACCCGTTGGCAACCTTGAAGCGGTGCCACTCAGGGGCAAGGGCGTTATTCTACTCAGCCCCGAGTGTGGTCTCCATTTTCTATTGTATGAACGGGATAAGAAGAGGGGATGTATCATCTTAAAGAACCAAATGATGATATTACGTTCGTGAGGATCTGACGGGAGGGGGGCTTTGTTTTATAGATTTACATTTTACAGACATTAAGTCATTTTTTTTCCATCTTAAAAATCAATGTTATTGAGAAAATAAAGCAAACTTAACCTCCTGGCAGTTGATTAATTCACTGATTGACTTTTTCAATCAGTTTTCATCCATAACATGCATTTCTACAGTCGTAATCTTGTGTGTGTGTGTGTGTGTGTGTGTGTGTGTCCTCCAGCCGGTGAAACAGTGTCGTACGATGAACAACAACTCGGGGAAGCTGTTCCACTACAGGATCACCGTGTCTCCGCCCACCAACTTCCTGGTACGACTGGAAAGAATCTCAGCCTCCGTAACTTTGCACAGTAAAACATCCAACGCCATGAAGCCACCATTTTACACTATTTTTTTATTTAAATTCTATAACAACGTAAAAGTCGAGCGCTGACAGCCTCTGTATTCTTTATCGTTCTTTAACTGTTCGGTGTTACATTCACTCCAGTGTCATACAGCGTCTCATTAATAATTAATAATCACACACTGTTTGACCGTTTGTCTGCTGCAGACCGACCGGCCGACCGTCATCGAGTACGACGACCACGAGTACCTGTTCGAAGGCTTCTCCCTCTTCTCCCACATGCCTCTCACGAGCGTAAGTCTGCAAGTAAACCCCTGATTTTTTTTTTTTAACACCGCTGAGGTTTCAGATGTCTGGCAGTAACAGCGGGTGTCACTGTACAGACTGTTTTTATTTTTTTTTATCTTAGCTATATTTCATGTCATTGTTATTTATTTACCTGCTCTGTGTTTTCAGTTTCTTTCACGCCGAGTTCTCTCTCTGTTTTTGTTTGTAAGTGTCATGTTTAAAACCTCACACAGGTGAAACTTGAAAAAAATAAAAATAAAATAAAAAAAAAAGTGGATGAGGGCTGCTGACGACGCCGGTTCACCCCGTGGGAGTCATTTCACACTCAGATACACTCGTGTCTTTGTGAGGCATAAAAGAAGCTTAAATCTAGATAGAAATGGGGAAAAACCGAGGTGAGATTCATTCACCCTTTAAACCAAAGAAAAGAAGTCACTTTGGAGTTTTAAAACATTCGTTAAATGTGTGATTACATTACCTTTTTTTTTTTTTGTATATGAAATGGTAGCCCAGACCAGGTATTCACGGGTCCTCATTGGCCATCACAGGACACCGTCCTCCTCCTCCTCCTCCTCCTCCTTCGTGTCTGTTTTTTTTTTTTGTCAGCATTGGAGAGAGAAATCCTTCCTCCAGCTTCACTGTCCTCAGAAATAACTTCAAATCGGCTTTTGGGGCTCTTTGTTGCCCGGACAAAGTGCTGCGCTCTCACTGGGTCGACCTCGCAGACTCCTCTCTTCCACTTTTTGAAGGCCCGTCAGTGGCTGTCGAACATTAGAGAGGTCCTGATTTAAAAAGGACCCTCTCCTTCTCTAGCCTTTTATTCCAAAAGTTTAAAGACTCTTGTTTTCTTGAAAATTGAACCCGACGTTCTGCGTCCTGATACACATACTATGAGTGTGTGTGTGTGTTTGAATAACGCTCAAGCGCTCGGTCAATAACCGTCTAGCTTGAAAAGAGCCCCGAGGATTAGGCACGATTTGAACTGGATAATTTAAGCGGCCCTCGTTAAAAGGCGAGGGGGGGGGGATTATAGGAACCATGGAGCATGGGGTGATATATTAGCCCCCCCTCCCCCCCATCTTGCTGGTTAACCGCTGGGATGGGCAGGAATAAAATGCGGCTTCCCAGGTTAATCTCCTAAAATGGACCCCCGCGCTCCGACAACAAAGACCGTGTAATGGGGAGATTAAACACAGAAGAGGGGGCTTATCTATTTAGCGAGATTTGAGTTACTTAATTTGCAAGAGTCAGGTGCAGCCTCGTGTGTGTGTGTGTGTGTGTGTGTGTGTGTGTGTGTGTGTGTGTGTGTGTGTGTGTGTGATTTTTGTCCCTGGTTTTAAATGCACCAAATGTTTTGTGTTTTTTTTTCTTCCCCACATTACAGCGAGTAACAGAATATATTTCTAACGAGCACACGTTAGAAGCGAGTGTTTAAAAAAAGGAGAAAAAAAAAAAAGAGCTTTTAATGAGTTTCCTTGAAAAGCTGTAACCTCTACCTAACGCCGTGGTAATGAGTCAGCCTGTCCTTTCTTCTGCTTGTCCTCTGCTCCCTTTCATCATCATAGATTCCATTGTGCCGTGTGATCCGCTTCAACATAGATTACACCATTCACTTCATAGAGGAGATGACACCGGAGGTCAGTAAAAAAAAAAAATAAAATCCCCAAAACCACTTTATCTCCCCCCGGCTCTTTCTCTCCCCTTTTCTCACCCCCCTTTTCTTTTTTTGTTTTTTATCTCGAACGACTGAGCCTCGTGTAACTCCTAGCACCTCCGGCGCCCCGGGTTGAGCGGAGGTGCTAATCCTTTTTAGAAAAGAGGAGAGGAGTTTCCTTTTGACCCCGCTGAAGTTGATGGTATCGATAAAGGTGGCTTATGCGATAAAGTTGAGAGAACTGGATTTACTTATCAGCCGTAATCTACATTAAGGCGCTCTCTGTGGCGGTGCGCTCGGTTTAAACCTGTGGCGCCGGCATGTCGCCGCTGTCGAACATCCTTCTTCCTCTTGTATCCAGAACTACTGCGTGCGAGGCCTGGAGCTGTTCGCCTCCTACCTGTTCCAGGACGTCCTGGAGCTGTACGACTGGAACCTGGCAGGTACCTATCCCGACACGCAGTGCCGATCGCAGTGGCGGCTTCACGTTCCATAAATGGTTTCTGTTGCCCCTAAACTGCCTCTCAGGCCCATGCGTGGGTCACTGGGATGACAACGGCTTTGATAGTGAAACAAAACGACATCTCAAATTACAGAAATTACAAAACAGGACCTAGATTGAAAGTCATCCTTTATTTTTCTTAGGTTTTATTTTATTAAGGGGGCAATACCGTTTACTGGAAATCAAGGAGAGCGATATATATTTGCAGCTTCATTTTGAAGCACCAGCAGAGTGTTTGACACGTGCATGTAAAATATAGAGGTTCTTCTGTAATCTATATTATCACAAGCCCCCCTTGCTAGAGACGCTAATGCCGTTATTAGTCACAATATGTGTCGTTAAACTCTTAAAAAGATCAAATACGACATGATTGTGGTGTTTTAAACTTCTGCAACATCTTCCTGTCTTCCCTTTTGAAACACAAGTGCTCTGATTGGCCGGTTACTCGTGAGGTGTAGCCAATCAGATAAGGCTGTGGGTGGGACGTTGCTCAACACCACAGACTGCAGACTGATAAATGCATTTATTTCCAAAAAATAACGATGAATGTAAAAATGTTAAATATCGTCCCAATAATCTGATTACTATTATGGAACATGTAACTACCTGTTGCTGCTCAAAGTCTCTTAATGTGTCATTTATCATGTTAACTTTAAAGAAAATGTTTGAAATGTATGAAAGTCTTGATTATTTGCTCATTATAATTGTAATATTGCTTCTTTTTTTTTTTTTTTTTTTTAATAACCCCAATAGGTAAGAATATCCCACTCAGTATTCAGTGTACACATGATGGAGTCATAATGAGCAGCTGACTTGGGTTCAGGCAACATCTCCCTGCAGCAACATGGAAATATATCATGCACACGCAGAATATTATGAATATTAAACATCTGATTTCACATTTCTTATCTCACACATCACTGAATTATTTAATTCTAATCAATAACAGCAGCACAACATGATTGTATTTGTCATTTCAACCAGAACTTTACACTGTTTATCTACTTTTACTTTTAATTTCTTTTACCATTGGCGGTCCTAGAACAACAACACTAATAGCGTGCTGTGTTTTTCAGGTCCCGACCCCGACAGCGAAACCTCTGGGTGTCAGCGCTTCCACTTCATGCCCCGATTCGTCCGATTCCTACCTGGTAGGACTCTTTTAATAACTCGCACAGAACCTGTACTGCTTCCTTTGTAAATTTTGTCTCCCTCTGGCGGTGCACAATCCTCCAGTGTTTTTTTTTTTTTAAACACATTACATAAAAAAAAAAAAAAACTCCAGATCTGCACCCACAGTTGCTGCTAGCTGTGGTTTGTTCCTGGTAAAATGTCAGTTCGTTGGTGTTCATCTTCGATACACATGATGGTGCTGGTGCACTGTGATACCGCTGCCCTGTTTTGTTATGACAGCCGTGCCACCTACCTCCTTTTCCATCAAAAAAAAAAAAAAAAAAAAAAAAAAACTATTTTTCTTCCGAGCTCTCTCCCTCCCCAATTTACCCGTCTGCAAACACTTATCCGTCTCTTTTACAAAACAAAAAAAACAAAAAAAACATGCAGTGCGACTCTGATGTGATCCGTAAAGAGGCAGTGAGGGAAGTCACGCTGAGAGCACGCTGATGGCATGTTTGAAAGTTACAGTGTGTGCCTTAATGCATCCAGGGCTGACGGGGGGCACAGGCTGGTTTATTTAGTTATTTATTTTTTGGTGTGTGCGTGTGTGCGTGTGTGCGTGTGTGCGTGTGTGTGTGTGTGTCCAGCTGAGCACTGGTAAATGGAGGTCAATCAATTTTGCATGACTCTCTGTTAAACTGACTTTATTTGACCCGGTTGATTGCACCGCCTGCGCTCGGCTGCATCTCGCTGCACATGTGTGTGTGTGTGTGTGTGTGTGTGTGTGCGTGTGTGCGTGTGTGCGTGTGCGTGTGTGCGTCATCTCTGCTTATTTTGGGGGATTGTTTTTTGTCTTACAGATAGTGCGAGTCGTTAGAGGCGCACCATTATGTTCCTTTCACGTATTGCATCGCCGCCTGCGTGTGTTTTTCCTGAGCAATTTCACAGTATGTGATGCGGGTTCGGGCGAGCGCGAGGTGGGAGAGGTGGGAGAGGTGGGAGAGGTGGGAGAGGTGATAGAGGTGGGAGAGGTGGGCGAGGTGATAGAGGTGCTCAGGTACACGAAACAAAAAGGTTTTTCTGCAGCGTCATCGACGAGCAGCGGAACAACGTACGAGTTAATACTCGTTTAATTCCCGAAAACTTGCAGCCGGCTCTTGTGAACTCATACATGCATTCGTGTTTGTTTGTTTGTTTGTTTGTTTGTTTTGGGTCTCAGACGGAGGGAAGGAGGTGCTGTCGATGCACCAGGTGCTGCTCTACCTGCTCCGCAGCAGCAAGCCGCTGGTCCCCGAGGAGGAGATCGCAGACATGCTGCAGTGGGAGGAGCTGGAGTGGCAGAAATACGCCGAGGAGTGCAAGGGCATGATCGTCACTAACCCGGGCATGGTGAGGCCGCCGCTTCTCCGCTGCCTTGTCTTGACGTTTCAAGGACGTCTACCCTCCCCCCACCACTCCCTCCCGCCCCCACAAACCCCCCCGACGCAGCGGGAATACGTTCGTCCCTGTTAGCCTGTGACACAAGCAGCCTCACCTATTATCCCCCAAGGGCGTTTGTTGTCATGGACACCGTTGGGGCCAAAAAAAAAGCTTTTGTGCACCCGATGAAGTTGGTTAACCTCCTTGTCTGGCCCACATTTTAAAGGCTGCACTGTGTGTGTGTGTGTGTGTGTGTGTGTGTGTGTGTGTGTGTGTGTGTGTGTGTGTGTGTGTGTGTGTGTGTGTGTGAGAGTGAGAGGGGGGAGGGAGGTGAAGATGTCATTGCTAGCTAAAAGGTTGCATATGAGCAGTGAATATGATTGCGTAACCTCTGGTGTTGGGTGAGTTATTGAGTCTGCTGCTCCCCCTGGCACGACTGAATCGTTGCTGTCAGCGACAGGCTGTTTGTAAGAGTCCTCCATCCCCAGACTCAAAGTTAAAGATTAACTCTGCCACTCAAACAAAGTCTATTAAAAAGGTCATCCGCGGGGCTTTTACCTTGTTTGGAGAACATAGAAGCATCCGGATCAGCGGCCATCGATGGACGTCTCTCCCGTGATTTATAATAGTGTTGGTTGTTGATTATGAACCAGCAGGAGCGTCTCAAAGATATTTACTGATTCTAAAACCACTCGTCCTTAAAATTACTGCCTTTTCTTATATGTTGTCTGTAAAATATATCAGAAAAAAAAGGCAAAATTAAGTTTGATGAAATCTTAAAATGACTATTCTTCAATTTAAACAAGTCCACAATGTAAAGTTAAACAATTTGCAGATATAAAACAGGAAAAACACAAAATACTCACATTTTAAAATAGTTGGAACCATTTTTACATTTGATTTTAACAGCTGATCAGAGATCAAATAGATGAATTCATGCATTAGTACCTCATGACATCATCAGGAAGTAAAATGAGTTAAGAGTCTTTTCATTCATGATCTCACGCATGAACAACATCATCAGTGATTATGATTTATTAAACATGATCATGCACCAAACCAAACTCTGCAGCACATCATGACATCATCATGACATCATCATGACGTGCTGTGATTGGCCAGTTTTTGTGTCAGTTCATTTATACCCACGATGCTTAGCCAGTGATGATGTCATGACGCGCTCTGTGCAGCAGAGTTTCGGTGAACTCTCGTTACTTCCTGATGATTTCACGAGCTATGAAAGCACGAATTCATTGGTGTTACAAGTGTTTACCAAAACAAACAAACAAACAAACAAACAAACAAATAAATAAATAAAATCTCCTGCCAGAGCTCCATACATGTCCTAATTTTGTGTGCGTGTGTGTGTGTGTGTGTGTGTGTCAAGGTCAGCTGCTACTGCTACTGAAAGAGTCCGATGCCAAACAAACATGGCACGCTTAAGTGATCATTTCACACACACACACACACACACACACACACACACACACACACACACACGTACGTACGTCACCACCCTTCAATCAGCCGCAGCGCGTTAAGGGCCAGGTAAAGCAGCGGCGGATGCTAAACGTCCCCAGTGTACATGAGAATTAGCATCTGCACTGTATTGGCGGGCTTGTAAACAGCGTAATCATCCAACTCAATCAAAGCTGATGACGTGGCTCCTATAGGCGGCGTCAAAGTCGGCCGGCCGACCTCTCGCCCTCGAAAATCAAAAGAGTTTTGCATGCGGGCCGCGGCGAGAGAGCGCGGCTCGTGTCAAGGTGAGCCTCGAGCCATCTGCCGCGCCGCCGTATGCTGCAGCCGCTTTCCTCTGATCTGGCAAAAAAAAAAAAAGACGCCTGACAGGCCAACAGCGGTCCGGGAGCGAGTCGGCTGAGGACACGTCGCTTGTCAATCTCCTCCGGTCTGGGCCTCGGGAACGACGGCTGCCTCGTAGCTACGTTCGTGTTTTACGCAACGCCGTCACGTCTCAACCGTAACCGACTCCTTTCTCTCCTCCACCCTCCCCCTCCCCCCTCCCCTCTCCCCCCTCCAACCAGAAACCGAGCTCGGTGCGCATCGACCAACTGGACCGGGAGCAGTTCAACCCGGACGTCATCACCTTCCCCATCATCGTGCACTTCGGGATCCGGCCCGCTCAGCTCAGCTACGCCGGAGACCCTCAGTAAGATCACACACACACACACACACACACACACACACACACACACACACACACACACACACACACACACACACACACACACACAGCCGGTGGTTGGGAATTCTCTTACTGTGCTGCTGCTTAATTATGAGATCATGTGAGCCGCCGCAGAGAGACGCGGCGACGCCAATCAAAGGTCGGCGAAGCAACTCTCAGCCTAAAGTTAAACCTGTGGATTTCAGGGAGGAGGTGATGACGAAGACGCAAAACAAGAGGAGGATCATTAGGAAATTCATTTAGGCTGAACTAGTTTGATTCTCTCCTCCAACTAATGGCTTCCTCCACCCATCCACCCCCCCCCCCCCTCCTCACCCATCCCATCCCCTCCCCGCTGATACATTTTTTCGCCGCGTGCCCGCCGATGCTCTTTCATCCCCTACACACCCTGCTGCCATGTCAAACTTCTCAACGCGGCAGACAACGACAAATTTATGGACGGACTGGGACATCATTAGCCGATTGCAGAAACGAGTAGTAAGAGACCGGCGGAGAGGATTTCCTGCCGCCGCTAATGATGCGTGTAGCGAGGGCAGGAGTCGGTGTTGATTGCGGCGGCGGGCGATGCCACAGAGAGGGGAGCGGCGGACACAGCAGCAGCATATATTAACTCGGGAGACTGAAGAAGCTGTGTTGTCTTCCTCCTCCTCCTCCCTCCCTCCCCCCTCCCCTCTTTCACGACCGCCCGCCGGACGCACTCGTGCTCAGGGCCGCCACTCGAGCTCCGTCGCAACCGCTGAGGCAAGAATGACGACATGTCAGAGGTCAGGGAAAATAAAGAGATAGGAGGACGGAGAGAACGGATGAAACACGATCGACCGACGGAAGACGGAGGGAAGACAAGTGAAGAAAAGATATGCAAAACAAAACTCCAGCAGAGGAGACAGAAACCTGGTCGAAGAGCTACAACACATCCCGACCTGCCTCCGCTTTCACACTCGGCGACGCCTCGGTGACGTCCGGATTCACCGTGACGGAGCCGCTTGTCACTCGTGAGCCTGAAAGCCTCATTTACATACCTGCTCTCCGATTGGCTCGTTTTATTCCACGCATCCTTTTTTTCTTATTCTCTCGTCAGTTATTTTGAAAACGGCAAAAAAAAAATGTCCTCAGTTTTACACATTTATCAGGAGCACAAAACAACTTTATATCCACGGTATTCCCTCCTGTTGCATCTCAGATGATCTAAAAGTTACAAAAACACAAAAATAAAGGACCAGGGGAAAGCATTGAGTGCAATAAATGTTTTTCTCATGCAAAAAGAACGTTGAAATGAGTTGAATTGGCTGACTTTAAGTTGTAATGCACACTTTTATTGTCACATCAGTGCAGGAAAATGGGTTTCGATCATAACTAATAAGCTGTACAGAATTATTTACATACAACAGCTGAGCATAAAAGGGATTTTCAGGCAAGTTTCAGGCTCCACAATTTAATATTCTGTCGTATAAATTTCTCGGGCACCTGACAGGACGTGAAAACGACAACTGCGACGGTCTGAAAGCGGCGAACACGTTGCGTTTCGTCGCCCAAGTAAAAGTTTCCAACCGACACTCATTTTGCCAAACATCACAAGTATTGCAGCTCGTTCCTCGTCATATCTGAGACGTTATGACAATTAACGGAGACCCTCGTTCGAATGCCAGGACGCCATCACTTGAGCGGACAGAGGAAATCTTAACGTCTGGAAAAAAAAAAAAAGGAGCTGCAGACAGAAGGCAGGAGAGATGGAGCTGAAGAGAGAGAGAGAAAGAGAGGCAGCATATGGTAATGAGAGCGTGTGCAAGGGATGGCGAGAGCTGCAGCGCTGCTTCCCCGAGAGCATACAGCGGATCTGTGGAAAGGTCATTGGAGCGGATTGGGGACGAGGGGGCCTCCCAGGCTGGATAGACTCTCTCTCTCTCTGTCTTTCTTCCTTCCTCTCTGTGTCGCTCGACCCGCTCGGTGCGGAGGTGGTGGTGAGCTGATAATCGGGTCGGTAAAGCCGTCTCATTCCCCTCGTCTCAGTCTCTAATGAAGTCCCCGCTATTAAAGCTCTATAATTCTTCTATTCCACAGTACACCCGCCGCCTGCCTCCTTTCCTTTCCTTTCCTTTCCTTTCCTTTCCTTTCCTTTCCTTTCCTTTCCTTTCCTTTCCTTTCCTTTCCTTTCCTTTCCTTTCTCACTCACTCACTCACTCCTCTCCTCCCTTTCTCTCTGTCAATGCACCATCCTACCCCATCACCACCACCACCAACCACCAACCACCACCAACCACCACCAATCATAATTGAATAACTCTCGGGGTAAATGAGGAGAAAGTCTCCTGAATGGGAGCAGAACGGTCACACTCGGCCCTCAGTGCATCAATCAGGAGGTCTGATTGAAAAGAGAGAGAGAGAGAGAGAGAGGGGGGTGGGGGGGGGTACATGTCACCTTGCCGATAACTCCCTGCCTCTTTTCACATGGAAATGAGAGCAAAGGTGATAACGTTTTAATTTTTTTTTTATATAGATGAGAGATCAGGTGTCAGGGCTCCTCACACGTGTCTTTTTATTTGATTTTTTTTTTTTTTTTTTTTACCAGAATGAGGTGAAGTGCTTGATTTGTCAGTTCAAATAGTGGACATCTAAAAGAAAAGAGAGATTTTGTGTCGACTGCCCCTCACACACACACACACACACACACACACACACACACACACACACACACACACACACACACACACACAGCTTAATGTAATAATGGCCTCGGGCAGCTGCTGAATTATCTTCAATATCGGGGCCAAGCTGCAGATGAAATATTGACGTGTTGCTGACACCTTTCTCTCCCGTGCAGGTACCAGAAGCTATGGAAGAGCTACGTGAAACTACGCCACCTGCTGGCCAACAGCCCCAAGGTCAAGCAGATCGACAAGCAGAAGCTGACGCAGAGAGAGGTGGGTGGTGGTGGTGGTGGTGGGAGGGGGGATTCACAGCCATTAATTCAAAAAACAAACAAACAACAACAAACCAAAACTATTAGAGATGCCATTCTTCCTGCTGCACACAGCGATTCAAATGCTGCTTATCTTGAACTCACCACTCGAGTTATTGCCTGCCAGTAACAACGATGTTATTTTCACCAAACAAATGTGAGACAGAGAAAAAAAAACTAAAACACTGCCACACTTTCTGGCTTTAAATGAGGAATATTTGGATTCCTACTATTCATTTGCACATTATACAGAGTGGAACTTTACTGTGACTAAACAGTTGTCCAGCAATAATTTTTCTCAATAATCCTAAACCATTCACTAGAAAGACTTGAGAAAATCGAGTAATTTAATTTTAAATGCAGCTGTTTTTTTTTGGGTTTTTTTGCTGAACACGGATTAAACCTCCTTTTTCTTTTTCTGTATTTCTGCTTCACATTCACACAAACATGTCATTTGTTTTCGATCTTTTTTTAAAATTTTTTTTATTGTCGATTGCTTTGCTTTTATTTTGGCGGGGTTAAGGATGGGGCTTTTCTTCCACTGATTACAAGAATAGGTTCACTTTTATTCACGTCTGCTCAAACAACTACAGTCAGGTGCTCGTTTCTGGGTCGCTGCAACCGTCGGTCCCGTTCTCTGGACGTTAAAACATCCGGTCCTATAACGGCACCAGTTCATCTGCAGGCAGGTCGGACGGGTCAAAGCAGCATCTCTGAACCGGACTATTGTTTTTATGACAGGCATGAAAAATGTGAACCCGTCCTTTAATGCATAATTTAGATGAATTTACAGCTCAGAAAGAGGTGGAGGTAAACTGCTCTCCTGAGTCATATGTACGTACATGTGTGTGTGTGTGTGTGTGTGTGTGTGTGTGTGTGTGAGTGTGAGAGAGTGTGAGAGAGTGAGAGTGTGAAGGTCAAACAGCCACAAGGGAGCGAGACTGGAAAAGGTTTAGATGTGGTGAAGTAATGACCATGCAGCCACGGGGACTCACCGGCCAGAGTGTGTGTGGCCCCGAACAAGCGCTATTTTTTTCCATCCAGGAAGTTCTCCAAGTTCTCCGCAGTAGATGCAGATTTTTTTTTTTTTTTTTTTTTCAGCTGTAGCTACAAACGAATCCGTTTAAAAACAACAGAGGAAAGAGTTTCAAATGTTTATTACACGTCAGAGGAAATACGGCAGTGTGATTGTCAACACGTTCCTGCTAATCTTTCATAATAAAAGCCTTTTTTTATGATGAGGTTTCTTTCTAATAAAACATTTAAAAGGCTTTTAATTTGAAACAATACAGGAAGTGTTGAGTTTGTGTTCATGTGAAATGCATTAACTGAGATGGCGGATCATAACGAGGCTCCGACTTGATTTCGTGAATCAATTAATGCATCTTAAATGTTAATTATGAGAAATTTAAACTACTCCGTTTGTTTTTATTGGCTCTCTTCAAGGACACACGCTTTGGATCTTCAAACACCTAAAATAAGTACTTGAATTTCAACTAGGTCTGTGAAACTGAAAACTTGACTTCTTCAGTAACTACATCTGGACTCCGTTTCAGACTTCCTAAAATGCAAACTGCAAAAAAAAAAAGAAGAAAAAAAGGCTTTAAAACCTATTTAGTTCTGGAGGAAAAGTTCCTCTCAAGAAAGTATGTTTGGTCTGAAAACGGTTTCATGAGCTGCAGGTCCGGTTTCTGCCTGCCGACTGTTTGATGCACTCCGAACCAATAATGAGCAAGAACCTCCGAGCTCAATTAGCTCCTCTTCCAGGGAGCTCTGCAGAAGTCTGCGGCTAACAGGCCCTGACAGTCCTACTGTCAACCTGCACTGCAGCAATTAGAGAACCCAAACACACACACACACACACACACACACACCTGATCCATCAGACTCCACCGGGAGCATTAGCTGGCAGTGCTGGCATCGCTGCTTAATGCCTGAGGGAACACGGAGGCTCTCCTTCCTCCGTCGATGGCGATTCAGCGAACGACTAAACGTCGGCTCGTCTGACGGGCGTTTTTTTTTTTTTTTTTCCCTTCTCCCTGCCGTTAAGAATCACCCCGTCGGAGGTTGTTCGCAGCCGAGTCGCGCCTCTCCGACGGGGCGCTTCGATGCCGCTCGCGCTCGGCCTGGAGTCCTCGGAGAGCTCCGGGGAGACCAGAGGTGTTCACCTCGGCGAGAGCTGGCCTTCACACCGGGGGCGCACGCCTCTGCACCCATTTCAGGATCTCCAGCTGGGAGCTCAGAGGGGTTTCTGCGTGTCTGTGTGTGTGTGTGTGTGTTTGTGTGTGTGTGTGGGCGGAGATGGTGTGGCGTTCAGGGACATGCAGACTGTCTGTATGTGTTGCCCAGATGGATTTTGTGCGATACCCTCAGCCAAACAGTTGTCCGGGGGCCTCAAACATACACGCAGATATTGTTGGCAGAAAATACTCCTTTTATTTATTTTATTTTTTTTGGAAGCGAAATTTCAGCAGCTTTTCGTCTGCGTGTCTAGACCGGCCGGCCTCCAAACTTCCTCTGAGAGCGACTGGTGTTTAATAACATTTATTAACATAGCAGAGCTCCACCCCCGAAACCAGCTGAATAAGCTTCTTTTTATGTGACTAATAACAATTTGTTTCACGACAGCATTTTCTCTGAATGCATTTCTTTCCATTTTGCAATTGATGAAGCTCGAACTACTCACATCTGTCACAGAAAACAAAACAAGCTGCGTGTGAGAGTCTGTGCTGTTGTTCCTGTCCTCTGACCTCTGTGTGTCTCCATGTGCACATAATACCCCACAATGACGAGGTGAAAGCACCTTATAAGACGTCTTTGTGTCGTCATTGAAAAGGAAATACGGAAGTATGTTACTTTCACTATCTCATATCTGTAATTTGAATAAGCATTCAGCCCCGAGTCGAAGCCTTAGCAGTGACTTCGGCTTCCAGTCTTCTCTATCAGCTCAGCATATGTGGATTTGGGGATTTGCTCTGATTCTTCTCCCCCGATTTGGCCGAGCTCAGTCGAGCTGCGTGAGGAGCATCTTTTGAAAAGCTATCTTCAACTCCTTCCAGAGATTTTTTTTTTTTTCTCGTGGTTTTTCAAGCCGGGCCACACAAGAACTTTCCAAGTATTATCTCAGCGTTGTGTTCATGAGGCTCGCCGTCTGCCCGGTCTTCACATTTTAGTAGCTGCAGCCTCCAAAAGAATTTCATTCATTTGGTCTTTTAAGTTGGAGGCAAAGAAACTATCAAAGCTTCCTGAAAGCAAAGATGCAGAGATAAAGATGAAGACGACACTTAGAAGTTTATTAAAAAGAAGAAAAATCAACTTACCTGTTATATTACGAGACATATTGCATTACATGTGTTTTGTGATGAATACATTTAACCTCCATAAGACAGAAACAGCTTGATTCGACCAGAAAAAGAAACTTTTCGTAAATATCGTCTGCAAATTTCATATAAATCTGTCCATCTTTTTTTTTTTTTTAAATCTGCTGGATCTGGCTTCTTTTTTTTTTTTTTTTTTTTTTTTTTTTTTTTTTTTTTATCTTCCAGCTTTGCATTGCTCGCACATTTTTGAGCAGCATCATCAGAACGAACCTGCCGAAACACAAGTCGAGCAAACGGAGTGCAACAGATGGACGTCGATGAGATTTTCAGCTGGCGCGTTCGACCCTCCGCAAAAAACAAAAAACAAAAAACGCCGGCCGGCCCTCTACTCGGCAGAAGGACCAGATGACAAAAGTCAAATGTGCCGACTCGTGCGTTCGACCAGCAGAAAGTTTAACCCCCCCCACCCTCGCCGTCCCCTCCCTGATCCCGCAGATGATGAAGTATTTACATATCATTCACACTTCTCTGATTTCTGCTTTTCCGTATACAGTGGCTGTCCGCGGGAAGAAGATTTGTTGTGTGTGTGTGTGTGTGTGTGTGTGTGTGTGTGTGTGTGTGTGTGTGTGTGTGTGTGTGTGTGTGTGTTCGTGTGATGCGCGTGGGCGAGCCTGTTCGCTTTGATGCGCAGTTCAAAGTGGGATGGCATTATTTATTCATGCCTTTGTTGTTCTTATTTCCTCAGTGAGTCGAAAAAGATTCCTGCCGTTCCATTTTAGGCAGATCACGGCGAACTCAGACGGAGTCGATGGCGTCTCAGCTGAATGAAACGCACACACACACACACACACACACACACACACACACACACACACATTTTAGGAGGTGCAGTCTGTCAATACATCTTCCATCTCGGTTGTTATTTGTAGGACCCTCTTATCTCAGACTCAACCGCCCCCACCCCTCCAACCCCTTCTCCTCCTCCTCTTCCTCCTCAGCTCCCGTTGTTTGCTGTAGGGCTGACGAGTGTGTGTGTGTGTGTGTGTAATGATTCCTGCTGCTGCTGATGGAGGCTACCTCTGGGCTCTGGTGTGGGGGTCCTAATGGCCCGACAGGTGCCTCGGGTCCGCTGCCACCCCCCCACCCCCACCCCCAAACCCCCACCCCATCCCACCCCCCCACAGCCATGCTGACCCATTGCAGTGCCTCAATTAGCCAGAGTGAGCAAAGCTGTCACCAATCCCCTGTTGCTGCTGTCCACTGCTGTCCACTGCTGTACAGTGTGTGTGTGTGTGTCATGCCAGGCAGGTTTCAGTTTATTGCATGTGCCAGCCGGGGAAGGGGGGGGGGGGAGTGTCGGGGTGGGGGGGGGGGGGGGGGGGTTATGAGGATGGGAGCTGTCCCTGAAGGCTCCGCTCCAGCGGATCAATAATTGACTGGCTGGTTGTTTGGCAGGAAGCCCTTCAGAAGATCCGTCAGAAGAACACGATGCGCCGCGAGGTGACGGTGGAGCTCAGCAGTCAGGGCTTCTGGAAGACCGGCATCCGCTCTGACGTCTGTCAGGTAACCGCACGCACACGCATGCTGCAATACCCGAAATGCCTTCACGCTCTCAGGTGTTCACACAGATATGTGCGGACGTAGATGCTGACGGTGACGAACACGCTGTTTACATCACGGGGAACCAGTTTGTAGTTAAAAAACCCATCATGAAACGAATACAGTATGCTGATAGAACAGAGGAATAGGAACAAACCATGATTTCATGCCTAAAACCCCATTTTAAAATAATAAATAGGATTACAAGAGAGATCTGCAAGTAAAAAAAAATTATGTTTTTAACCAACAAATACTTTTTAAAATTATTTCAAAAGTCAGAAAAATCCACCGGCCAAAGTAACTCAAATTATGTTTGTCAAAACCCGAAGATATTTAATTTGCAATGAGAATAAAAGCACAAATTCTCACATTTAGGAAGCTGGAATCTAAAGTGTTGATTATTTTTGTTCATTAAAATACTGAACCCAAATATTAGACAAAAACTTTCAAAACAGGAAACGGCCTCGAAGCTGCCAAGAGACCACGTTTTCATCAAAACTTGTATTCAGATAAACAGTCACATTTTGCATTAAGGAATTGCAGACTTTTTTGGGGGGACAGTTTTCCTCCTCCTTTACCTCCTAATTAGCTGTCATGTCCTTCAACAATATGAACGTAGAAAGCTGATAGAAAAGGACGACCAAAACTTCAAAATAAAAGACCCCGACTCGTTGAACTCGAGCCGTTATCCTTTAAACTTCGGCCGCGCGTGGCAGCCGCTCCCCCGCCTCAGAAAAGCCGCACTGCGCAGCCACAGTCACGAAAAACTCGGCTTCTGATCTTTCCACGCGTTGCGTCACTTTCACCGCTCGAGTGTCAAAATCTGTGTAAGGGAAGTGGTCTCCCGCAGAGCCTCGGCAGCCGTACCCTCCAATAAGGAATGACTCAGGAGCTGACGGTTTGTTTATGTTACGACTTCGCCGACACTTTTAATCAGCAAAATAAATCAGGACGGAGTTATATATCTCTCTCTCTCTCGCTCGCTCGCTCCCGTTTTAAAGGGAGTTTGACGTTCAGCTCTCGTGTGCAGCCTCTAATGAGACCTGAACCTTAAACCGGTGCATGTGCACAACACCAGAACCTGCAGAGCTGCATGTGTTCCCTGGCTTTCACTAGTCTGCTCTGCTTTTTTATTTATTTATTTTTTTAACAAATTGTCTATCCCAATATTTCTTCGCCTCTTAATCAGAAGATAATTGGCACCACGTTTGTCTCCGAGCGCATCGCGGTATCCCACGCGCTCGCTGCAGATAGCCCGCAGCTCGCACTCGAAAAAAAAAAAACAGAGACAGAAAGTTGGAGCGGCGCACGCCAGACCTCTCTTACAGCAAGGTCTAGCAAAAAGACGGATCCCATCCATAATTGCCGTCCAATTATATTTGCTTCAAGCTGTACCGCTACGACTAATTGCTTCATGAATAATTTCAGTTTGGAACTGCGGCGGTGTGACACGGACGAGAGATAACGGCTAAACTGACCTATAGTTTCTCGATTTTTAAAGCAGGCGTTCTCCTTTTTAGTTTTTTGTTTTGTTTTTGGGCAACGAAACGTCGCTCGGCCACGTCGAGGTCGTTTCCCCTGAAAAAGGCTCCGTCAAGGACGTATTGATCCGTTTCAATTCAACTTATATTTGTATGTTTGTTTTTTTCCCGCCTTCCTTTTTTTCCCCATGTTAATGCCATCAGTCATTTCAAAGAAAAGACAGTTTGTTTTCTCCCCTGCGAAGGAGAAAATCAGTGTGGGTGGGTCTTTATCCGGTGCGGAGCATTTACTCATTTATTGGAAGCTGCGCATCACCAACGGAGGAAATACAACCGTATAAACGCTGTTCGTTGCAGATGCATAAAAAGAATAAATCTCTTCTACAAATGTGAGTTACTTTAATATATGCCGCCTCATGAAAGCAACTGTTAGACTCACCAGTTGCACAAAATACAGCAAAATAACTCAAGAAAATGATGATTATTTAACTGCAAAATCAGTTTTTTGGAATAAACTCTCAATCAACTCGATTTGAGTATCGAATAAAAGCAGGAGGATTTCATCACAAATGTATATTCAACAAATATAGTGTTTGCAACAACTAATGCTGCATGAATACTTAATCAAAATTAGAATTTTTGTCCATCAACCATTTAATTTGGTTGCTTTATTCCCCAAAAGTTGCGAAGACATAACGAAGGCATGCTGGGAAATTTGAACATGGCAACAAAGCTGCACAATAAGTGTTGAATCATGGAACGAACACTAAAATATTACTCCAGGATATTCCCCAAAAGTACATATCATTTCTTCGATGTGATTTGGCTGCTTTATTCTCAAAAGTTACGAAAGAAAAAAACAAAGCATGCTGGGAAATGTTGATACGAGTTGAATCATGCTCCTCAACACCCGGTGAATTAGAGTATCTCTGAACACAAGCTGTCGTCTAACTTAAGCAGAAATTTGCTGCTTACGTACAAATAAATGCGATAAAACTAGTTCGGATTTCTAATCTTTCACATTTCTAGTTGATAAAAGTGCTGATGAAGTTCAGTTTGAAACTCGTGCTTGTAATATTTCGGCTGAGGGGAAACGGGAGGCTCCGGCCGCCTGGTCCGAGTTGGACGCCGTCCAAAAAACACCCAAACATCAACCGTGACAGCAAATTAGAAAATTTCCCACCTTCTTAATTACCGGACTATCAACTCTCACACACACACACACACACACACACACACACACACACACACACACACACACACACACACACACACACACACACACACAGGCAGCCATCAGAACAGGTCGGGCGCCGTGGACACGACCGGAGCCCGGCTTTGTTTAATTGGCTACTTAACAAGGCGCGGGGACTTTGTGTCACCGCGGCCCCTGTGATGGCCCCGGGGCTTACGTGGCAGCGCCGCTTGTAGCCGCCGGGCCTCGGTGGCGCCCCCCCCCCCCCCCCCCCCCAACCCTCCCCACCACCTCCAGCAGCACTAATTAAAACATGCGTGGCTCCTTCCTCTCTCATGCGCTGACACGGGGTTAATGTGTGTACACCCCAGCCTTCGCTACACTTCCTCCGCCGCTCCGGACCCGATCGGCGCTCCGCTAATGATTCAGTAGATCGGCTCCGTCGACTGGAACTCATTCGCTGACCACCGACTGTTTTTCCCTCCTGCGCTCTTCGTGTCACAGTCCTCCTCTTCCTCCTCCTCCTCCACCGCCGTCTGCTTCTCTTTCACTTTGTTGCGCTCCCCCCAACTTTTTTTTCTTCCCTTTCCCCGCCGTGCGGGGGTCAGGAGGTGTTGGGTGTGTTTGTTCCACTGTAAGTGTGTCAACATGTCAGAATGGGGCTTCGATTGCACCGTCCTGTCTCCAAATGTGAGCTTCCCTCCTCCTCCTCTCTGCAGCGCGAGCCATTGGGTTTTTGATTATTTCATCTCTCTGTTGCCGAGCACCACTTAATAAATAATGACTGGGCTGATTGATTTTTCCCTCCATCACCCCCTCCCCCCCCAACCCCTCCCCACACTCCCATTCTCTCTCACAATCTCTTCATCACACTTTCTCTCTCAAACAAAGAAAAACACGTTTCCTTCACTCTTCTTTTCACACGACCCGTACTCTCTGCCTTCTTCCTGCTTCTTGAAAATGTCCAACTCCCCCCCTCCCCTCACCCTCACCCTCACCTCTTCTCCTTGCCAATTTTCTCTGTGTCCTCTCCACAGCACGCCATGATGCTCCCCGTCCTCACCCATCACATCCGGTACCACCAGTGTCTCATGCACCTGGACGAGCTCATCGGCTACGTCTTCAAGGAACGCTGCCTCCTTCAGGTAAGGCGCAGACATGACAGCTTTACACCCCCCCCACCCCACCCACCACCACCACCACCACCTCCCTCCCAGGGATGTGGCTTGTGCTGCATTATTTAAAGGCTGGCATGGCTGATAACTAACGTGAGGCTAAAATCCTCGCACTTCTTTTCGAGGCAAGCGTGCGGCCTGCGGGTTAGATACCCCCGATAAAAAAAAAAATGTAAAAAAAAAAGTAAACATTCAGGGCAGGAGCTTGTTATACGCAGAGATCCTGGGAGGCAGCGTTTCCCCTCGTTATGGTGCCCAATCCACCTCTGCAGGAACAGTTCAGGTGGAAACGGGGGATCAGGAGTCAGCTGAGGTAACATACATACACACACACACACACACACACACACACACACACACACACACACACACACACACACACACACACACACACACACACACAAACAGACTCTGGCCTGAGTCATATCTCCGCAGCGAGCCGCCCGGGTCTGCTGTGAGCTGCAGTGACAGTGCTCAGGACAACAACAGCCTCCTCCGTAATGCCAGCTCTCCCCTGTCAGGTCGGCAGCCTGCAGCGGTGTTGCTCTCCGAGCGAGCCCCCACGGCCGCCTACAGCAATATTGAAGAGCTGTCATAACCTGATACATTAGAAATCAATGTGTTGTAGACCTATACATAGTTAAAAAAGGGGGAAGGACGCATTAGGATTCGCTCAGGGCTCGGCGTGTGTGTGTATCCGAGGTGTGTTTACGTGCGGCCGATTTTACGCGTATCGATCGGCGATTGGCCTTTTTGTCATTTGCATAACGACGACCTGTCGTCGTGAGCGGCAAAAAAAAGGAAACGCCGTCTCGCTGGGAGGGATGACAAGTGGATGACAAGCCGCCGCCCTTTCATCACGGAAAGAGAGAGACACCTATTTGAGCTTGAAGTACCGGTGTCTCCGGAGAGAGAAGTTAATGGATCCGTCCCCTCCCTGTTTTCTCTCACGAGTCTTTTTCATCTTCCAAAGGAGACAAATGGACGAAGGGGAAGAATAAAATAAAAAAACAAAAACAAAAAAAAACTGTCCTTTTGACGTAGCAGCTCGCATACGGGCCGCTCTGCAGTGTGTGTCTGCATCACTATGCTGTCCACTGAGGTGTTAATACCGTGACATTGCTCTTCCTGTGTGTGTGTGTGTGTGTGTGTGTGTGTGTGTGTGTGTGTGTGTGTGTGTGTGTGTGTGTGTGTGTGTGTGTGTGTGTGTGTGTGTGTGAGTGAGAGAGAAGAGAGCCAGGGCTGTCAGCTGTTCACCACCACTGGGACTGAAATGACCCAAGTAGGGAGCCATCATTGCCGGGCTTACAACACCTTCCTCATCTACCACACACACACACACGCACACACACACACACACACACACACACATCACTCACACACTTCCTGCCCACGTAGATTTAGACGGAGCGGCCGCCATCGCTTCTCGTTCTATTTATTTTTTTGCCCCGCGCTCCGACGGGATGATCACATTTAACGAGATGAATGTTTTCCAGCGACAGTCTCCTCATTTAACACGAGAGGATCTGGTACCCACTCGTTCTGATTGCATTACAAATTAATTGTACTGTCACAGACGGTTTGTGTGCTTTGAGTTTATCTTTAGTTGTGTCGAATGTGGGGAGAAAAAAAAAGTTTTTTTTTTTTTTTCTTTCTATAATACCGAGTCGTTTAAATGACTCCTCTGCTGAAGATCCGTCCTTTGAGTTTGTACATCAGACGCCTGGAGCTTGAAAGGTGGCTGTGTATCCAATAAATGACTAAACAGGCTGCTTCTGGTGGCACTTCAGAGCCGTGGGTGGAGAAGGTGATGGTATATATTTAGTTACAAAAAAAGATAAGAGCGTTTTGATCTTATGGATCACAGGCTTATGTTTTAGAAAATGGTTTGAAAGCTTTTTTTTTTTTTTTTTTTTTTTTTTTTTTTTCCCCCCGTGACATCTCAATGTAACGCTCTTAAATCCAAGTTCATGCCAAAGTGGAAAATTAAGTATTTACTCAACACGCGAGCTGAACTGCGAAGTAGACAGCTGCCCTGTTGACGTAGCGCCAGCTCTGGAGAAAAAAGTCGCAAAAACAGAGATTACACGTTTTTCTTTTTTTGCAATTAGATTCCCTAAATTTTCTCCACATTCGAAGCTCTGCAGCACAAAGTGATCGTCTCCAAACAAAAATGTTATCAACAAAAGTGAAATCAAAGTGTCCGAGAGCTCCTCGTGTTTCGTAGCATTTATTCACATGGCTGAGCTCCACCAAAAAACAGCTGACGAAGCTTCTCTCGTGTAAACAATAACAAATTGATACTCAACACATGTCTAGTCATACAGTACGGATTCAATTCCAGGACGTCATGCACTCTTATGTCTTGTAAGGGTTTTCACTTGCAAGTTGTTTTTTTTTCAACCTGCCATTTTTTATTTTTTTTTTACATTCCTACAACTTCATTGCAAAACTCTTAACTCTGCAAATGGCATCAACATTTTTGAATCCGTGTTTCAAAATTGGATATTTTTGTTCCAGCTATACGAAGGTGGTAATGAGCCGCGCTCCCATTAAAAGGAATCAGAATTTATTTCCCCTTTTTTTTTTTTTTTTTTTAAATATCATAAGAGATCAAAGCGGGCTGATCATCTGGGGGAAACTGGAGAGAGAGAGAGAGAACCGGGTGGTGAACCGACGCCTGTTTCCAGCTGCCTTCCTCTGTAATGTTTAATGAAAGCAGATCTGCGAATAAGAAAAACTGGGAGAAAGAACACATGTCGTAAATGTACAATCGCGATGCGGATGCTCTGTGCAGCAACGTGTCCGTTACTGCAGTGGAGAATGACAATGTGATGCTGGCATGAGGCAACTGACAAAAACCCAACCTGAGAGCCTCTGCACTCAAACCCCCCCCCCCCTCCTCCCTCCCCACGTCCCCCTTTCCTGGCCACAGTGCAGCCCTTTGAAGCTCCTCTTCTAAGAGCCTCCCTGTTAAACATTTAACATTTAAAACTTGGTGGAGGGGTGGGTGAGGTTACAGAGACATGTGTTTATGGTGGCCACACGCTCCCGCATCCACCAGACCCTCATAATTCCTCCGACCCCCTGTTGCTCCACCCTCCCCCACCCCCCTCACCTCCCTCCCCGTGCTGACAGGACGAGAGGCATCACAGAGCATCTCAATAATTCAACCGTACAAGCCCTCGGCGTCTCGTATGCTTTTGTTTGCGTCCCCCCTCCTCTCTCCCTCCCCCCCTCCCCCCTTCCCCGAGTGACTCGCCGTGCACCCGGGAGGGTTCGATTTGCTTATTTAGGTATTCTCAGGCGATGCGCGTTGTGACGGAGGTGTCCGTCTGTTTGCAGGAAGCGGGCAGCGCTGAATACCATTTCACTGGATTTCAGTGTTTGACTGGACGTCTGCATGAATATCTGAACGCTTCTTTGAACCGAAGACAAATACCGATGTTACACATCACAGACAACCCGGTTGAATCCGTCCTAAATAGCCTCGTGCTCGGGTTTATTAATCATAAGGCCCGATACGGTCGAAGCCCAAATGAACCTAAACTAGAACCCAGAATTAGCCGTCAGCTCGTTTTTTGCTGTCGATTTGTCGGACGTCACCAAAGTAAACGTCAACGTGAGAATTTCTGAGGGACGGAAGCACTTTAAGACCATTTTAATCAAGTAAACTTCCCGTCATTCACATTTAATCGCCGGCAGATTTGTTGAAACTTCTCAGGTGAATCCCAGTCTGTTGCTTTGTTTGTTGTTTACCCCTGAATACCGATTTTTACCTGCGCGCTCTATTAAAAATCGCTGTAATTGGTGGTGATTACTTTGTTGAGTTGTGTTTGCCAAAGCAGGCAGTTTGCCCATCGGCCTTCCTCCGCACGTGGGCGTACGATGAACAACACTCGAGTCCGCCCGCTCTCCGCTGAGCGATGATGTTTATTTCTGTTTAGCCAAAGGCGGTTTTTGAGCTGCGGCAGAGGCAGCGGCCGCTAAATCCAAATCACTCCCGATACTTTACGCAGTCATTATGTTGACAGGAACAGTTGCGGACGTCAATCCTCTGCGCGGATTCTGCTTAAGTGCCGACGCCGTGGTCGGATGTTGTCCTCAGCTGTGAGAGACGTGCGGTGTTTACAGAATAACTGATGTGTTTCTGCTTGATACGTTTCCTTCAGAACGCCCAGCTCCGTAGTTCAGGCTTGTTGTAGTCGGCAGTCGTTGACTTGTGTCTTGACATCGCACAATGGGGGGAGTTGGAGATTGGAAAGGTAGAAGTGGTTGTTGTTGTTGTTGTTGTTTTTATTTATTCTATCGAACTGTCAACACGGTGCTGAGAAACGCTGGATTTCTACTCGTGTCATGTCAAATAACCGGCTTTCTTTTTTTGTCTCCCCTCCCTCAAAAAAAAACTGATGTTCCTTTTAACCACAGCAGGGAAAAAGAAAAAGAAAAAGAAATACAATCGTTGTTGAATTTGTCATTTTTCTGTGTTCAAGGCTACAAAGCTGAAGGTCTCTTGAGCAACTATAAATATTGAAACCTCTCTGTTAACGTTTTACATATATATCTCATTGGAGCTTGAAATTGATTTGAAGTTGGCTGAAAGGAGACAAGCATTTTGAAAAGCAAGCCCAGGGGGGAGAGAGTAGTTGGGAGTTTTCTCTTTTTCCTTTTTTTTTTTTTTTTTTTTGGAGGGGGGGGGGGTGCTGAGATTAACATTCTCCTAATGTAAGATTGATAAAGGCTTGACATATCCTACTGAACCCTATCTTCCCTTTTTTCTTCCCTGAGCGAGTTTGAGATGTTCAGCCGCAGCAGTCTTTCCAGGCGCAGCAGTTTTCCTCCTTTTTTTTTTTCTTTTTTTTTTTTTTGTCAAACAAGGCTGAATGTCGACATGCGTTTCTTCCTTCAGGGTTATTTTACCTTTAAATTCCCTTCTTTACAGGTTTGGAAGTTCAAGTCATTAAATTTCCACACAAACAACTTCCTCTCTACTCTTTTCTATCTCCCTCTCGTCTTTTCCTTTGCTGCTGATGCGGCATTTTGTTCGACTGATTTACCTGTTTGTAAATTAGTTGGTGTTAATCCAAAAGGAGAGCCGGACGGCGTCGGCCTCTGTGGAGGGTTAAACAAAGCTCTTAATGTCTAAACGTTGTCGGTTCGTCTCCTGCTCGTGCTGACCCTCCGCGGCTGTGAAGTAACTCCCAGGACTTCATCTCGGGCTCCGTATCAGGAGCTGAAAGCGTCTTTTTGATGAGTACATCTGAGGAAACCCAGAAAATTAAACTAAATTAGCCTGCTAACGGAAATCGGTGTTTGAATTTAATGTTGGAAAGCAGATGTGAAGAGGCAGATTTAAAAGACGGAGTAACCACAAAGGTAAAAGATGCATGTCAGTAACACGACCGGCTTTTTTTTTCTTCTTTTTTTGAAGCTTTCAATAAAAAGAAACGTAATTTGCTCAAATTACTTTCAAAAGCCTCCCGTGTGTTTTGCAGCATCGACATTTATCTTTTTCACAAAGGTGACCTCAGATTATTGGTAGCTCAGTTTGCCAACAGCCTGAGCTTCGTCCACCATTTTTCCATCTGAGGGTGCAAAATCAAACGTGCTTTCAAGATCTGAGCTCAGGAAGTCAAATGTTTAATTTTTTCTTGACATTAGGAAGCGACTTTGTGATTACAGTTCATCCGGTCCTTATTTTTTTTCTTTTTTTTGTACAAGTTTGAAATTCAACTTGCTCAACTTTCTTAAAGTCGGTTAGTATTGCAATAAATCCCAGTTTCCCTCATACTTTATTTACACTTCTGACCAGTAGTGGACGTTTCCCAGCGGGCGTGAAGGAACGATGCACACAAGCCGTGACAGCACGAAGGTTTGTGTTTGAACGGTCAGGAAGGCTCGCTGATGCAAACACTGTCGTTTCTGAGCCGTCAGAAATGAGCACCCGAGGGTGCAGCAGGGACAACGCAGCGGAAAAAAAAAACTCCACCTGAGACACAGGTGATGTTCCTGAGTTCCTTTAAAAAAAAAATATATATATATATATAAAATTGTGGTTTAAAAAGTCTGGAAACACAAATCTACCGTCGGGTTTTATGGACACAATAATAAAATGAGAAAGACTTTTTTAGTCCGAATTCGAAATAATGTCATTTTAAGTGAATTTAAATGGTGGATTTCTGAATGAATTCATGCGTTTATATCAGAAAGTAACACGAGTTCAAAGTCGTAATTAACTCATGAATTGAAGCCTAAACTGAGGTGAGTCCACCATCAACGACTTTATTGATTTATTAAACATGATCATGATGAATTCATGACATCATCACTAACTCGGCATCGGTTCCTCATGAGTGTAGTCACAAAGGTCGTCATGTTTGTGGTGAACATTTGATCTTTACTGTCTATTGGGGGGTAAAACTGCAGGAAGGCCCCCCAAAAACAATTCTTCATGATCATGTTTTAATAGATAATCATCACTTTCCTTCGGTCCTTCCAGCTGGCCATGACGCACCCGAGTCACCACCTCAACTTCGGTATGAACCCCGATCACGCCCGCAACTCGCTGTCCAACTGCGGCATCCGCCAGCCCAAGTACGGCGACAGGAAGGTGCACCACATGTACATGAGGAAGAAAGGTGGGTCTCTCTCTCCATTACGACCTCTGACCCCTCCACCCTCGGGGGGGGGATTTTTTTTTTTTTCTCTTCTCTTCTCTTCTCTTCATTTCTTATTTCTTTTTTTTTTTTCAGGAATCAACACGTTGATTAACATCATGTCTCGTCTCGGTCAGGATGACCCCTCCCCCTCCAGGTAGGCCGCCTCCCCCATGCGGACACATATCAGTTCCTGCTATCACTGACCGCAGGAGCAATCAAAGGGGACGATCCTCGTGATTAATCCAGCCAGCAGGCCCGCTGACAAGAAAATTAACAGTAACTGGGAAAGGAAGGGACATCGGGTGTGTGTGTGTGTGTGTGTGTGTGTGTGTGTGTGTGTGTGTGTGTGTGTGTGTGTGTGTGTGTGTGTGAGGGAAGGTAGGGAGGGAGGGGGTGAAAACGATGAAACAAGCTTGTATTTAAAGCCAATGCTTATTATTGAATGTGAGCTGCTGTTAGCTGTGTGTGTGTGTGTGTGTGTGTGTGTGTGTGTGTGTGTGTGTGTGTGTGTGTGTGTATCCATCTCACTACTTCTTCAACTGTCCTTCCCGTCTCCACCCCCCACCTCCTTCCCCTCCCTCCCCTCCCTCCCTCCCCAGGATCAATCACAACGAGCGACTGGAGTTCCTGGGCGATGCCGTTGTCGAGTTCCTCACCAGGTGAGAAGGCGCCCCGGCTCGTCTCTGATAGACACAAACACTAATTGAAGTCGACTACGACACTATCGGCCCGTTTCTCTCTCTCTTCTTTTTTTTTTTTTTTTTTTTTTCCTCCTCTCTCTCCATTTCCTCCTCTTCCTCATCCTCTTAATGTCCATCCCTGTCCGTCACCACCGGGGCGGCGTTTCCTCTCCACAACTCCTCACACACTCATTCAAGACAGTGATTTCCTGGTAATTGGAGCTGGGATGGAGCCTGAAATTCTCCATGACAACTTGCAATTAGCTGTCTGTGAATGCTGACGGTGTTATTGACTCCCAGGTGAGCGCGGACAGTTCGCCGCCCGGCTACTTTTATACCTTAAAGCCACGCTGCTAATTATCCGATGCCATTATCCATCTCGCCACTCCTCACTTCACCGCCACTTCCTGCCTCTCTCTTCGCCACCAGGTGCAGCGTTTACCTCCCTTCATAGTAGATTTACAAAACACAACTTCTGCTGCCGAAAATGTAATTTGTAACCCTCGATGCTAACATTTCCAGCACACTGCACACTCAGGAGCGGGATTAAAGCTTAATAGGAAGTGACGGAGGGGTGGTGGGTGGGGGCGGAGGGGGGTACACGGCACCCTGTTTCACCCTGTTTGTGTTACAAAGAAGGTTGGTTAGCCTCCATTTCTCTGGATATCTCCGGGCATGTTTTGCCACCCCCCTCTCTTCCCCCCTCTTCTTCTTCTTTCTCTGCTTCTTGTTCCTCTGTCTCGCTTCTTTGATTGTTAGCGTCTGACGAGACATGCTTGGCCTCTCCGCTCTGGCCCGTCTGAATTATTTATCAGCCTCTTGTCCAGTTAAATGGGTACAGCAGATCCGGCCCGGCGGCCGCGTCGCCCCTCCGAGGCGAACCGCGCCTCCGCTGTCCGGCCGACACACAGGCTTTTGCACATCTGAATAGGCGGCCACACGGGGTAGTTAGTGTTTTTGCAGAGGGGGGAGGAGCCACGCGATGATGTAAATACAAAAAAGAATATGTAAGCAATATTTGTGTAAAGTAAACATTTCGTCAGAGGGAGTGTGTTTAAACCGTAAAGCCTCTAAAGAGTAGAAATCCTTGGAGGTGCATTCAGTCGCTTCTGTTTCCGTGTTTTTGAAGTTTGAAGAATCGAGTCCACAGTTTTAACGCTCACTCGATGACTCCGTGATGAGCTGAACGGGCAGCGGGGGTCATTTCCTCCGGGAATCGGTGTCCCAGTCTACCTGTGATTAATAAACACAAACCGGGTTTCTTTTTTTTTTTTGTGTGTCCCTGAAGAACGCAAAGCTCGTTTGATTTGATTTTGTGTTTGTGTGACTGACACGTCGGCTATCAAACCGAGTGTCTGCGTTCTAATTATTTTCCATGACACTAAGTGGTTTTTATTGTTTCCAAGTGTTTTGTTTTCACACTAAGATCACAATACCCTGACAAATACACCTCTCGTGAATTTGGGAACAAAACAAAAACCCAGAACGCCACCTGCTTTTTTTCCTCTCCTTGATTAGAAACGACTGAATTAAATGGCCTGTTTTAATTCAAATGAAATCAAATGACACGCCGCGGTTAGAGAGACGCTGGACCGTAATGAAAATGGAACCCGCTCGCCCGGAAACCCAGCTGTGCCGTTTCTGGGTTTCCAACACGGACCTGGAGGGGGCCGGGAAAAATCTCCGGGAAATTAAATCAGCTGGTTTTGAGCAATCTGGGAAACGCAGGAGGAACAAATATCTGACAGTTTTTGCCTAAATTAGAGCAAAGAAAAAAAAAAAAGGAAGAAAGCTTTAACGGCTGCGTCTCATGTCTCCGTCTGCAGCGTCCACCTATACTACCTCTTCCCCTGCTTGGAGGAGGGCGGCCTGGCCACCTACAGAACAGCCATCGTGCAGAACCAGCACCTGGCCATGCTCGCCAAGGTAAGCCCCGCCTCTTCCTCCGAAACTCATCACCACTTCCTTCCTTCCTCGGCAGGTCGGAGCGGGCGGAAGGTCTCGGCGCTGATAGGAGAACGTGTCTGAGACGGCGTTATTGTTTTCTGTCTTGCCGTTATGACTTTGCTTCTTCCTAAACGGGCACAAGGGAGCCGAGTAATTTTGTCTCGCTGCCATCCTTACCCTTCTTCTTCTTCTTTATTTTTATTTATTTTTCTTCTTCCCGTTTTTCGTTTTTTGCCCCCTCAGGTTTGTAATTGGAGTTAAAAGGTTGTCGTTTTGGAGGACTAGACTAGTGTGGCTGGGGTCCCTGAGGGCCCCTAGAAGTCTTCCTGAAACACTCTCCAGTTCCTGTTATCACCCCCCCCCCCTCCCCCCCACACCACCACCACCACCCTCCTTCCCTCTCTCTCTCTCGCTGGCAGCGTTGTCGAGCCGAGCTGCACTCACTGGCACGTTTGTAAAGAACACAACAATAATCGTCCCATGATGTGGAGAAAGCAATTAAAAACTTCAATCTTTCATGTCGCTCCCCGCTGAATACAAAGATGCAGCCGCCCGAATCTGCATTAGTGCTGTGTAGCAGTTTGGCTTGTTTCAATTTGCCGCTCGCGGTAAAGTGAGTGTGATACAGTGTTCGACGTTGCCAAGTTGTTTACCAGGCGCCTATAAAGCCGTCTGCTCAAGAACACTCGCAATTATCTTTCAAAAAAAAAAATATCTTCGGCGAGCGACGGCACAATCCGGCACTTCACTCGGAAAGGCTTAAAAGTCAGAACGGGTTCCCTCTGAGTTGGAGTGTTTGTGAATTGTGATTTAATTTGTGCGCGCAATCGCGGGGGGTTGGATACCACCAACCGTTATCAGCCGTAATTAAATAGCACCCTGACTGTTTTTTTGCCGGGTATTTGGTGAGTAGAGAGCTGCCAGGAAAATGGAGTTGGTGCTACTTCAAACTTGGCTCGGAGGAGGAGTTGGAGAAAGTTTGGTGGACCCTGCAGTGCCACTTATTTACATTAAATACAACCTATGCAGATTATTATTATTATTATTATTATTATTATTATTATTCTTTCTGATGTCCTACTTTATCCTCACAGTTTCCTCAAACAGAAACGTTAACTAGCTTCACCCTCTCGTGTTTTCATGCTGCTCTTTTGGTTTTTATTTGTACACACTTTGCACTACAAACTAAAACAATTCTATTTTATTCATCTCGTGTTTAATTGGATCTATTTTTTTATATATATATATGGTTTGTTTTTTTTATTAGTTTTTTTTGCTCCTCTATTTTATTGTTTTTATGTGAAACACTGCAGGTCATTTTCTTGCTTTAAAGCACTTTGAGCTGCACTTCTTGAATAAAATGTACCGAAGGAATAAAGTCTGTTATCATTATTATTATTATTGTACACATATACATGTAATCTGTTATGATGGCTTTGCAATGCTTAATTAGCATTCTTCCACGTAAACAAGAAAAATGTTTAATGCAATATCGCAAAGCAGAATTGAAAACTATTTCAATTTAATATAGAACTTTAATATTAATATTGCGCAGCACACATGACATACACGCAGACAATATGGCATGCAGTAATGTGCTGGATTTAACTTGTATGATCTAATGTCCCATTAGTCCATGAACACATGTTATCATGAGAGATATTCATGAATCCAATTAAAAGTAAATAAAATGATTTCAGTATCAGCGATGATGCAGCTCAAAGTCTTTTTCTCTCTTTGGTGCATATTTGCAGTATTAATGTATTTGTATTTAAAAAAAATTTCCAAGTAGCTCACAAGTGGATGAACTCCATGTTAGAGAGAATGAAGGTCACCGCTGAACTGTTTCACACGTTATCGCGGGATTATCCGTGTGTGTGTGTGCGTGTGTGTGTGTGTGTGTGTGCGTGTGTGTGTGTGTGTGTGTGTGTGTGCGTGTGTGTGTGTGTGTGTGTTGAACATGTGTGAACGTTCTCCTCCCGTGCTGGCCTGGTGCATCCTGCCACAGCTGGACAACACATGAGCACATCTGTCAGTGCCATGAAGTCGAAGCTTTTTGTTTTTTGTTTTCGACCAAGGGCAGACAATCTTTTTCATTTCCCTCCAGTTTTCTTTTTTTCTTTTTGGCGGGGCGGGGGCTGTTTTTATTTCTATTTTTTTTTTCCTCCATGGAGAGCCTATGAAAATGTGCAACACCAAAAAAAAAAAAAAAAAAATAGCAAAATGAAAAATGCTATTACTTTCTCAAGTGCCTATTACTGAGGTTGTTGGAGGCGGCGCGCTGATATAAATGTGTTTTGTCTTTAACAGAAGCTGGAGTTAGATCGCTTCATGCTCTACGCTCACGGACCGGATCTGTGCCGGGAGTCGGACCTGCGACACGCCATGGCCAACTGCTTCGAGGCTCTTATAGGTAAGACCCCTCCTCCCCCCACTACCTCCCCACCTCCCCCCCGAGACCGGGATGGAAGCGGGGGATGACGGCTGCAAGGCAAAAAGAAAAAAGAGGGGAATACATTTGGAGTGAACTAAATATGTAAATCTATTCCTAAAAGGATACATGCACTGAAAGCAAACACAATCTCAGAGCTCAGATAAACAATACTCTTATAAATAATACTCTCGTTTCAGTCGAGTGCTCCTTCGCCGGACTCTGCGGCAGCACAGAAACGATTTTAATGCATAAAAGGTGTCGAATTCACCTGCAAAAAAAAAAACTTAAAAAACTTTGCTTCGATCAGAATTGCATGTTGTTGTTGTTTTTTTCTGCAGTGTAATTCAGTGTCTGTGGGTGTTAAAGAGCTGCAGTGGAAAACATTACGCAGCTTTATTGATCTCAGGAGATGCGGTTTGACCTCTGGCTGGACAGCCACCACCCCCGCCCCCTCTCCCCCCCGCCCAGAGCACCACACACACACACACACACACACGCACACACACACACACACACACACACACACACAGGCTCGCTATTCACCTCGCCAGCAGTTCACTGATAGAGTTTGTGCAGTGATTAGGACCCTGCGCTGGAAACCACACACACACACACACACACACACACACACACACACACACACACACACACACACACACACAAGCACACACATGATTGGGAGGGGGGGGGGGGTGTCTCGCCTCTTCATCCGGCCCCCACGGGCAGCGCCGGGCTTAAGCCTAGCTCTTGGAGAGCTGCAGAGTCGGCAGCTTTCCTGGTCTTATCACCATCTTGATTGAACCAGTTCAGCCATCTCTGCGCTCCCCCGATGATAGATACAGAAAGTGGGTGACTTTAAAAGAGATCTTCTTCTCCGTCTCCCTCCCCTCATCTCTACTCGTCCCCCCCACGATTCAAGAAAGCAGCGGCGGGAGGTGGAAAGTGCTGACTGGCACCGTTGGGCCCTTTGTAACGGCTTCATTATCGCCAGAGACGAAGTCCTAATCGGTTCTGTCCCCCGGCTGTCCCCGCCTCGGCGTCTCTCTCACATTTTTCGACTTAATAAAAGTGATGAATAAACAGGGTTCCTCGTTCTGAAGGAACCTGGGAGAGAATGTGCTCTTGCAGAGGGCCCCCTCCCCTCCCCTCGCCCCCGCCCCGTGTGGAGAGCGGAAATATGGCTCCTCCCCTCTGATGTTCCCTCTTGCATGCACCTCACACACACACACACACACACACACACACACACACACACACACACACACACACACACACACAAATCCAAGACATTCAAAGTGACTTGCATCGTCTCATGTCGCCTCTCTTTTTCTTTTGTCGTCTTCATTTCAGCTTTTTTTTTAAGCTCAAACGCCTCCTTTTAAGGAGCTTGGTGTCGAGCAGTCGATCTGCCCCCCCCCTCCCTCTCCCGCTGACATACTCTTTATACCCCCCACCACCACCACCACCTGTGATCTAGAGTTTGGGTGTTATTAGGTGAAAGATGTGCCATGCGCATGATGAGTCACGCTGTCACTCTTGTCATCTCCTCCTCCCTCCTTCCTTCCTCCTTCTTTCCTTCCTCCCGTCTTCACCCCTCTCGACTCCTCTCTCTCTCTCTTTCTCTCTCTCTCTCTTTCTCTCTCTCTCTCTCACCAAATGAAGCGCTCCCTCTTTTCTGTTTTTTTGTTTTTTTTCATACCATACAGCCTGAGATCGCTCACACACACACACACACACACACACACACACACACACACACACACACACACACACACACACACACACACACACACACACGTGAGCTGCGATGGGCACACAAAAGCTGTCAGTTGAATCCTGACAGAGACACCAATACCCCCCCATCCCCTCCCCCCTCCCTCCCACCTCTCACCCCAACCAAAAAAAAAAAAAAAAAAAAAAAAAGCAGCTGACATGTACTCTCAGATGTGTCGCTGCCTCGTTGTCTGAAGTTTTTGTTTTTCTTAACATGCTTTCCTCCTCCAGCGTGCACATGCAATTCAAAATGGGCCTCCTTTCCGAGGCCCCGGCAGATAGCTTTAACGGCTTACTGTGCACGTTCGGTGACCTTTGTTTTATTTGTTTCTCTGCCACGTTGACCGTTGAACCCGGGCTGTGTTGGAAATGGCAGATAATCTCCTGCTTTGCATGAGGCAGTGCTTCTCTCTCTCTCTCTCTCTGAATGTGTCTATCTGCTCGCCCCCGAGGCAGAGCCATCCTCCTCCTCTTCCTCCAGATGAAGAGAAAAGAGAAAGAGAGGAAGAATGGAGGAAACAGAGAGAGAGAGAGAGAGGAGGAGAGTGCTATGGAGGAATGGAAAAAGCAAAAAAAAAAAAAAAAAAAAGGCATCTGCAATGCAAATAGGTGCCCTGCAACCCTGAATAATTCAAAGTGTTGAATGGAAATCTTGCTTTTCTGATCCCCTGTCATTAACTTCTGCCGGAGTGGGCCATTCTCATTTGGGCTCTTTTGGCCTGCGCACCTCCTCCTCCTCCTCCCCCCCCCTCCCTCTTCCTTCTGTAGTTTTGCACACTTTACCTCATCGTATTTAGAAACCCCCCCCCCCTTCTTCCTCCTCCTGCTTATTCATTGCAGCTCTTGCACGCCTGTTGCCCTCCTGTTCTCCCTCTCAGGTCCTCTCCAGCGATAAGCCATGCCGCTTCCCTTTTCTTTTCTTTTTTTCTTTTCTTCTCCAGAAATGTCTGAAAAGAATTGAAGAAGAAGAAAAGAGGGGCCCCCGCTCTGTTTTTTTTCTTTTTTCTTATGGCCCTAATTTCCTTGTACAGTTGATCTGTGGATTATACGCTGGCAGCAGCCACGGTGGGGAGGGGGGGAGGTACAGATGGTGAACCTTTGTGAGCCCCCCCTCCACCCCCACCCCCCTCCCTCTAAGCTCTTCCTATTAAAAGAATGCAGAGAAAAGGATTATCTCTCACTTGCTGAATATCAGATTCGTACACAATGCAGCCGGTGTGTTCGTTGAGTGAGCGCTGCTGCCTTTTGTTAATTGACGGCAGCGGTGGTGGAGTTGGTTTCTGGTTTTTTGTTTTCTCTGTCCCAACCGCCCCCCTCCTTTGCTCTGAGACTCTCAAAACTCACGTCTTTTATTATTTTTTTTCTGTTTTCTTGTTTTATTTTCTTTTGCTTTTAATGCGTTTCCTATTTCTGTGTCCGTCTGCCGCTCCGGTCCCCGTCGAGCCGAGAGGGGAGCGGCTTAATATATTATTTGATGGATTAGAGCCTGAGCGTTTTTGAATAATTCATTCTAGGTTATTAATGTGACTGTCAGCCGCTGGTGTTTCATATGCCCCTGACTCTGGGTTTTTATTGGTCACTGAAAGCCCACAGACATTGGACTTCTATTCCTAAACATAACACTGTACAGTCTGCACGGCTGTCTGAAGTCGACCTGTGACAGATGTGGAGATTCATTAAGAGCCGGCCGAGACTGATATTCTCTGCAAACCCGCAGAACTGGAGGGAAACTTGGTTAGAAAACTTCTGACTTACCTGCATCAAACATGCAAGGTGAAGTTTTTATAATTCATCAGTTTAGATCAAGCGGCAACCAGCAGCGAACATGAAAGCCAAACCCCATAGTGGCACTCGGTGGTATTGCAGCTTTAACACACTTCCGCATCGGCTTCGGTTTTCACAGTATGTGGTTTAGATTTGGGCTCCGTGAGGTTCTGGTTCCAGTTCACAGTTCGAGAAACACCCAGATTCATTCAACTAGCCGAACAAATCCTCACAGCAAAGATTTCAAAGAGCCATGAATAAAACATTCGAGGTAATCATTTATCAGAAACCAGCAAATAGGTCTTCTATCTTTACAAAAAAAACCTAGATCTAGTTCACTGACCTGCGAGGTCTTGAATACCGAGTTATTTTTTTATCTTTTTAAATCATTTTCAGATTTTCTTTTTCTGTACTCAGATTCAATGAAATGCTGTCTTACACAGGTGTTCAGCTTTGTGCGACTTCTCGGTGTCCTTTGTGCTCCCTCCAGTCCAGCGTGATTCTTCATGTATATTCCGAGCAGGTCCATCTCAGTTTGCGGGCCCTGCTGCATTTCGTGCCGGCAGCGCCGGCGACCCGGTGGGTTGAATGCGCGGCGGCGCTCGGAGACTGCAGAGCGATCGGACCGGGGCGTGATGTTACTGCGAGATGAGCTGCGGAGAGATGCTGACAGATAATTGCCAGTTAAGTTTGGCTGGGGCGTTTTTTTTGTGGGCTGTGTGCATTCAGGGCGTCAGCTGCACCTCTGCCGGCTGGTTGACGGTTTGGACTGAGCAGCGCAGATCTCCGTTTAATGATCGCGGCGAGTTGTGCGTTTGATTGGATTGCTTTGGGGCACGCTTTTCTGCACGGACGGCCTGCTTGTCAAGAGTGTTCTCGCTGCACTTAACTGCATATCTTGGTTTCTTCATCCATGGGCACTTTGATTGACACCAAAGGTGTTGCTTTGAGATTTTTAATACCTTTTTAAACCCCTCGAGGCGCTCCTGGTTTCTCCCTGCTTACCCCACATTCCCCTTCGTCTTGGAAGAAGTTTTGAAAACCTAATAAGAAGCAAAAACTCTGAATTTCAACAACTTTGAGGCCTCCATTGGGGGAGGTGGGAGGGAGTGGGGGACTTTCCAAATCAGCTGTGTCATCAGAACATGAAGAAGAAGAAAAAGAGAGCTCGCGGCCCCACCCGCGTCCCCTCCCTCAGCCTCCGCATTCAAACACATGAATGACGGATGGTTGAAAGGCGTTCAGAACTTTGGGTCTTAAGACCCCTCCCCCCCTCCCTTAGAGGAAACATCTGCTCTCTACAACCAAAGGCCCACATTATGTTAAAAAATACCACAAATCTCAGCGCTGATGCTTAGTGGAAAACATCCTGCGAAGAACCGCTCCCGTCCCCGCGAGGCCTCGGCGAGGCGCTCGGCCGCCGTCACGCCAAGTTTACAGAGTTTACTCGCCGATGCTCATCCGCGAGCAGGTTTTAGCGGCTCGCCGTGTTTGTCGGCTTCGAGACGGCTAAAGATTTTATAGGTGTTGATTTACGGGCTTATTGTGTTCAGATCTCGAACGGTGCATGAAATCACTGTTTGTAATATATTCACGGTGGCTGGCGCCTTTAAAAAAACAAAACCAAAAAAAATATATATATATCCACAAGCTGTTTTCATTATTTCACCACTCAGCTATATTTTGATGTTAGTAAAGGGCGTCCAAATGAATGAGAGTGCGCTACGGTGCCAAAGTGGCTGCTGGGTTGAGGTAAAGTTGTCAGGCTTAATCAAATTTTACGAACATTTGGCCAATGGCTGGCAATAATTTCCCCGTTCTGTGTAGAAGTAGAGGGCACGGGAGGCAGATCGAGTGGGAGTGCGTTTGTTGTTTGCCTTTGTGCGAGCTGCTGCGTTTTGTATTTCTTGATGGGTTTTTTTTTTCTTTTTTTTGGTTTATGTCGGCCGCATCTTCTTCTGTTCGTGTGTAAGTGGCCTGTTAGCCATCTGAAAGCAGTTTCCCTCCCCCAGATGATGAATCCCTCATACGTTTCTTGATGTCGTCCATGAAAGCAGTTTGCGCATTTCGACTGGCGACCGCGCCCCATTTCCGCCGCCTCATTTCTGCATGTCATAAAAAAAAAAAAGAAAACGCTGCACGATTGTATACCCAATTTGCCAGGTGGTTATTGCTTTCTAAATTGAATGAGCCGCCCTAAAGTGTGATGGTTTGAAGTTGCGCGCGGCTTAAAGGCAAGCGTAGATAGTTCCGCTGATTCTCCGAGAGGAAAACAGTCGAAAGAGCAAAACAACAAGACGTTACAAAGGAGAGTCGACTTGTGAGAAGCAGCTGACTGCTGCAGCAGAGCGAGCCGCAGAAGCAGCGCATCAGACCCATCGAGAGACGCGTCTGGAATACTCGTCTTGTTCTTTTGCTTGCTCTGACAGCAGCTCTCCTTATTTTGGGACCAATCTTCTATCAAATTTCTTTCTTTTCTTTTTTTTTCTTTTTTTGTCCTGTTTTCTTTTGTGCGTCGTGTGAAATTTGTTTTTCCAACCCCCCCCCATCCTTTCGCAATTCGAGCTGCATTCAGCGGACATGTCCGAGTGTGTGTGGGCGAATGACAAAAAAAAATAAAAAGCAGGACATTATGCTTTTGTCCGCGCTGTCCGTGAATTGGATGGAGCATGAAGTACTTAAGCCTCGTCGTGGTGTTTTGTCAGACCTATTCACACCTAAAGCATGTGAGACAGGCCTCGTGGATTCAAAATAGTTGATGTGACCTCAGCCAGATACATCTCAGCGTGGTGATGCAACCTTCCTCTCCTCCCTCCACCTCCTCCTCCTCGCTCTTCGACGAGGAGGAGGAGGTGGATCCGCGCATGAAGCCTGAGGTCATTTCGCCGTCAAAAAGCAATAAAAATGCACTCCTACTTTTAATAAAGCAATTACAACTCATTGCCGAGTTCAATTAATTTGAAGTTTTCCATTAGGAGAGAAGTCTGAAATTGCCTCAGAATTGCTAGAATATTTTTACACCAGTAAAAATGCACTGGTTAGAACGTCGTGCTTGAGTCTGCGGTGGGTTCGGGCGGGTCCGGGTGGTAGTTTACCGTTTCACAAGCACGAGTTTCCAGCAAATACTCACCGCTGTGAATAAAATGCATCGTATTGATTTGGGTCCTCTTTCATCCTTGGTTTCTTCCTTTCTCTTCCAGGGGCTGTGTACTTGGAAGGAGGCTTGGACGAGGCCCGGCAGCTCTTTGGTAGACTGCTTTTCAACACCGAGGTAAAGATTTACTCGGCTCTAATTTGGTTTCTGCCCTTTTTGCCACTGCTCTGGAGTTTTTATGTACAGGATGAGTGTTTTGCAAAGGGGCATGCGCGTCTTTCGTTTGTGAAGAGTTGAGCCGCAGACGCGCTAGACACGATTTTTTTGGGGGTTTTCTTCGCTCAAACCCACACACTGCATGTTTTTTTTTTTGTTTTTTTTGGCAACATTGCCCGATGTTGAGTCCTTGCCAGCCCCCCAGAACCTGAGATCTCACCAAATCTTTCTTTATCCTGCAATACTTTTGACTAGCAGGCTGCTCAATGTGTGCAAAGACAAAACAATGAGACGGAGGGGGAAGAAAAAAAACAAAAAACAAAGATCTGGATAAAGCCGTCGCAGCACAAAAAAACAGCCTTGTATGTTTTGGAAAATGAACCGGAGGTGTGGAACATTACGGTTCGCCAGTCTTGAGCGGGACACCTGCTATTGTTTGCGAGTGTGTGTGTGTGTGTGTGTGTGTGTGTGTGAGTGAGATCAGTGGGCATGAATAATTGATGAATGAATCAGTATTTGCATTTATCTTGGTAAGAAATGTTACGAATCAAGTAAATGACTTGCAGATCGTCGATCGTACTGCAGCAGGGTCGCTTCTAATTGGCCATCGAGGTAGTTTGTTGGCAACTCCCACACACATGACATCTAACAAACGTGTTCGATCAGAATCGGTAGTGTTTGAGAAGCTGGATCACAGGATGAACCTTTCAAACATTCACGCCACATAACAAGAAATGGGTCCTTTAATCATCATTTTCTTTTATACAGTAACTTTTAATGACTTACAGTATTTTCATCAATGTTTAAGATCAATAACTCTTTCTACTCTTTCAAACTCTTTTATGTCAAGTTTTTTTTCACTGTAATTGACAAAACATTTGGCCTTGGGCAAAATCGACTCCGCCAGCCGTCGCGTTTCACAAGGAGCGAGGAGTATTTGTTCGGATGTGAAAAGCTGAAAACTTACTTGATTATACTTTATTGTCGTCCACTGGCCATGAAAGTCCACTGGAGTCTTCAAGCTTTTTATGGTTGTCTTGATGCAGAGGTATTTATTCGGATGGGGAGAGATGACGAGAAGAGGACAGGAGCGAAACCATTCAACACTTCAGCAATCGGCTAGATCTAAAAAAAAAAAAAAAAAAAAAAAAAAAAAAAGTTCCAAAAATCTGATGGGAGCCTGTAATGGGGGTTATGTCATTTCTATTCTTTAATCCACTTAAAAGAGTTTTGATTCTGCTGGAGAATCAAAGTGGTTAATTCAAGATTAATAGACTTTATTCACATCTGGAACAAAGACTATGATTTGACAAGCCATCGTACACGTCCTCCGAAGTTTAATTTGGAATAAAAGCATCCATCTGTTATCAGATCAGATAAACTTTAAATGCACAGAATATAAAACTGTTTGTTAAAGCAAATTATACATACAATTGATTGTCATCCGCATAAGAACAAACAAAGACCATAGACTGTTTATAAAAGTGGACGTAGCTTCCGGGTCTGAAAAGTCACACCAATCCGGAAGTTTCATAAACTGTAACACCAACGATGGCCACTAGAGGTCGGCTCCAGCTCCATAGACTCCCATTCAACTTCTCTCATTAAATACAAAGTCAATAAAAAAACTTTTTGACAGTGTTTATAGTATCCTTCACTAAATTCACTCCTTTTTATTAGTTTTCTGGTAGTCCATCTGAAAATAATCCTTCATTCATTAGATACTAGGCCTCAAAAAGCGACATGTTAGAGGGGGTGTGTCTGTTTGATTGACAACTCTGTGGTGTTGTCAGGTTTTGGCTACAGTTGGGCGGGGCTTAGTGTCAATTCACCGCCCGATCCTCCCCAGCACGTCCAAATACAGTCACTTCTGGCTCCAAAATGGTAAGATGGCGACCTTACATCTGTTACAATGAGGGATGTTACCAACGGGGAGAATGTAAAAATGCATTGATGGGGGGGCCCAACGTGGAGCCTTGAGGAACGCCAGATTAGGAGGGAGTTTAGGGAGGAGGAAACCGAAACCGAAAACACATGATTACAACACATGAAACCGAGATAAAGTGTCTCTTTTGAGCAACTTAACATTACAGTTTTAACATATGACTCATCCAATTGCTGCTAATAGCGAGTCACGAATGCTCCCATATTACTGAGGACACTGCCGCTCTGTTGAGCTGCAAATGAAAACAGTCGATGGATATTTTCAACTTTGGTTTTGAAAGTTTTCAGATGTGCAGACTGATTGAAATAGTATGTCTCGTGAATCCTCCTGATGGCTGCTCTGTGGTAGAAAAGCTGAGAGGAGACAGATGGACGCGGACCAGAAAGCCAAACACCAGCCGGGTGGTATGATGGGTATATGGTGGTGGTGGTGGTGGTGGTGGGTGGGAGGGGGGGGGGGGCTAGACATGGACAAACCGAGGGTGAGATAAATTTCTATGGTCTCCAGAAAGCACTTGGATCCTGCTAGTTTAACACATCCGAATGGGTCTTCACACAGCACGTTACTAAACTAATGCGATGCGGTGCGAAATGTGAAGGACTCTACATTTCCCCTCGATCACGCCCTGGAAGGTTTATTTTTTGTTTTGTTGTTTTTTGCCGCTCCTATTTGCCGGTATGATATTCCATTCACACACGAGTGATCAGCCCCGTACCCTCCCCGCCCTCACTTAAGAAACGCTGTCTGGTTTGCTCCCTCTAGTTTTCTCCGTCTTTCCTTTCCAATATTTTTTTATTATTATTATTTTTTTTTTATCCCACTCTCGCTGACACTCCAGGATGTCATTACCCCCGCAGATGTTTCACTGCAGTCCTCTTATGACAAGTCAAAACAAAAAGCTCCCACAACTCCTGAGGTAAAAAAAAAAAAAAAAAATCAGAACTGACTACCTAAAACAAAGCATGCATGTAATCGCCACCTCAAGACCTAGTCAGAAAAACAGTGTCCCCATGTTTTTTTTTCGATCCTCTCCCTTTCTCTCTGTTATTCCCTAATTGGTATGGCATTCATGGCTGAAGCGCAACAGTTATTTCCGTCCCCCTTTGTTTCTTTTTGTTTTTTTTCTCCCCCTACATCACCTTCGCTGACTCTCACAGAGGATGGAAATCCAGCTTCATTGCACACAGACGCCCGCAGGAAACAATAGATGCTAATTTGCTAATGACATTACCGTGGAGGTTATTAAAGCATCAGCTGAGAGCGGCAGGAAGCATCTTTCTACGGTGGGGGGAGGGAGGGAGGGAGGGAGGGTTAGCTACTCCGATTGCTCCCCAACCTGGACTCAAATATTGCCGTGGAAGAGATGTCGATGCCACTCTGCCGTCCTGAGGGGGAGCGCCTCCGTTTGAGGAGCAATCACGATAATGATCTCACTAGTTGCTCGGAGGGCCAATCTGTTTGGGTTTTATTAACGCCGCCACAAACACACACACACACACACACACACACACACACACACACACACACACACACACACACACACACACACACACACACACACACACACACACACACACACACACTCTCAAAACGCCCAAACTCTTTAACAAAGGTTGCTGTGACAACTAAGATGGTCACCATGGCACCGGAACCTCCTTCTCACCTCTGACAAAAAAAGGTTTTTTTTTGCTTGATTTCCATCAACCTGTTCTTGTGTCCACTCCTGGTAGTGAAATCGGTGTTTGATCAACACGGAGTCTCCGATATTCTTCCACCAGCAGAGTGTGCTCGGCTGACGCGCTCACACAGGTGAAAAGGCTTCCTGACAACCTTCCCTCCACGTTAAGGCCACCTTCCTGGCAGAAAAACACCACAAACACACACGCTTCATTTTCATCCGTTCGCTCGCATGCGTCCCCCCCCCCCTCCCCCCCCCCTCTCCACACTTTCCATTCGCAGCACAATTTTCTACGCTTTGTCCTGCAACGGCCGCAGCTGATACTTCATTCAGTGTTTTGAATGGGAACACGCGCGCCTCCGATCTGCACTGTGTCCTTGGTTTTGTTAATAGCTCGAATTGCATGGCGCCCATTCACGGGCCATTTATTCCCCCCCCCCTCCCCCCCACACACACACATTCACGTCCACTGCTCTGCCCACACTCGCTGCGACTGTAAAAGGTGTGCTCTTCACCTCGGCCGTAAACTGTGCAACACACTTCACCGAAGGATCAACGTTAGTTCCACCCCCCACCCCACCCCCCACCACCACCACCACCACCACCACCACAACCCTTCTATATTTGGAAGATCACCTTGGCCGTTCACTGACAGACAGGGTGGGTGGAGGGAGTGGGGAGGAGGGGGGGCTTTTGTACCCAGGGCTGCTTTTATGTTGGTATCGATCAGCGATGCTATCTCTTATCGACCCGTCCGCTGCACTACTACATTTGATGGATTGATTGGCAGCCCGTAGCTAGAGACCAATTTGTCAGGGAGCATTGGACCTTGTCGGAGAAGAGCGCCATTATGTCCCAATCATGGGATGGCCAACAGTCCCAGGGGTTGTGTGTGTGTGTGTGTGTGTGTGTGTGTGTGTGTGTGTGTGTGTGTGTGTGTGTGTGTGTGTGTGTGTGTGTGTGTGGGTAGAGGCTATATGATGCTGTTGACTGTTCACGGTTGGCCTGTGGAGACTCGTGTCTCGGTCTCCCCGAGCTTGCTGCTGCTGATGGAAGCCCACCTTTAAAAAAAAAAGTAAAAAAAAGTAAAAGACAACGAGATCAGAGGCGACTTCAACCGAACTCGTCTTTAATTCCTTCTGTCTAAACTTCTGCCGTCGTTACAGCCGGGCTGTTGACATTCAAATAAACATATTTGCATGTTTTTTTATATCCCTGAAATGGCTGTGATTCAGCTGCTGCACATGATGATTTGTGCCCCCCACCCCCTCCCAATAATTATACCTTCCTTGTGCTGGGAGAGAGAGAAAGAGGGGAAAATAAACCCTGTTGTTATTCTTAAATCCCCACTCGATGCTGGATTAATCACTGTCTGCCTTGTCTTTGCGATGGCTGTAATTGAAACATTAGCTGCTCGGGTCGGTATACGGCGTGTGGGCGGATCACGTGCTCCCCGTGGATGGATTTTAATCAGACGCCGAAGCAAACTTGCACGTACTTCACTTCTTTCCCTCTTTGTTTTTGTTTTTTTTCTTCTTCTAGTGTTTTCTTGTTATTGTTTTTTTTTTTTTTTTTTTTTTGTCCTCATTTTCTGCAGCACTCTCGTGTGCACATTGTGCCGGTTGCTAAGTCGCTCTTTGAAAAAACAAGCGTAAAAATCCGACCGGATATATGTCGTTTAAAGGCGGCTGGCAGCCAACTCTTTGGCGCATTTCCGCCACCTTCTGACGGGAGTAAGGCATTACATCCGACAGGAAGAACGATAGTTTAGCGTATGCTAATTGATTTTCTAGTCTGTAACGACTGTTTGAATAAAATAAACGTTGTGCCCCCGTGTCCTGTCGGCCTCGTCCTGGACGCCGTACCTGATCTCGACTCACAAGCAACCGCAAGGAAGCGTTTACTCCAACGTATTGACCACTTTCATGAATTTTTCATCGGCTGCTCAAGGCGATGGGGTTGCCAGCTGGGTGGGTTTTGATGCTGCACACACACTCAACCCCCCCCCCCCCCCCTCTTCCTCCACCTCCCCTCCCCCCCCTCCTCGTGAGCTAACACCGCATTTTAAAGGTTTATCTCCTTGAACCTTTTAAACACCTGAGTGATACTGTACTTTAGAGGCCCTCTTCTCCACATCTCCATCACCTCTTATGACTCACCCGAACATTAAACCCCAGGCCCCCAAAAAACTGCCTCTGGCTGGCGTTGTCCTTGGCAACAACTTGAGAGCTGCAGCTTATACCCCCCCTCCCCAATCACATCACCCCCCCCCCCTCTCTCTCTCTCAGCCTCCGTCTCTCGACCGTTCGATCCTGTGCCGTTACCTCAGATCAGGGCCGAGGGAACATTTTGATCCTGCACATATTTTCTCTCCACGGGAGCCTCGAGCGTCCGGCGCTGTCGGTGCTTCTGTTGGAGACAACACACCTATCGAAGGCTGAAATCCCAGCAGCCCTCCGCCCACAACACCCGTTGTCCTCCACATCGTGACCCCCCTCCTCCTCCTCACTGCCCCCTAACTCCACGCTGGGTGGTCGATATTCACACCTCTGCGTCCGAGATGCTGACTCATTTGCAGACTGCTGATGGCACCTTAAAGTGTCGAAATAAAATGCTCACAGTTCTCTTGATCTGGTTGATTTTTTTTATTTATACATATACATATATATGTATATATGTTTTATATATGTATAAATACATATATATGTATATTTTTTGAAGTGCTTAAATGTCCAATCATCTCCCAAACGTATCTGATAGAAGAGAGACAATAAAAACTAATTGTGGTTTCGACATTTAGGTTGCATCGATTGATTCACGGCGTCAACTTTAAGCCTCGGTTTGATCCGCCCACGTTTGCCCTGTTGAAGTTTACTGCAATACACATTAATACAGACTCAACACTTCCTGTATCCCTTTCAAATTAAAAGCCCTGTAGTGTTTCAGTAGACAGAAACCCTTAATTTCTTAACAAGGCCTTTTTTTTGTGTGAGACATTTGCAGGAATGAAATCGGATAAATAACAAAACTTCATTATTAAGCATTAATTTCATTTTAATGTTGAGAAACTGAGATGTTCTCATCTCAGGTGGGTTTTTTTTGTGTGTAACAATCTGAAGTTACATGAATCTTTTACACCCTTCGAACCCTTTTAGCATCTTTCAGCCCCTTGTTTTGGTCACCAGGCAACAAACAAGCTCACAGGAGATAAAAGGAGTATTGAACGTGGATCTTCCACAAACATGCCTCCTAATGAATGCTAACCAAAAGCTGCTGGATGTTTGTACCATCAACTGTTCGCTAATAGCTCCTAACTATGAAGTGATAATGTGTCAGTGTTGTGTTTCTCGTCAGCAAACCGAGCTAACGGGAGCCGAGAGAGCTCCTTAAGGACGCTCATTGTTTTGGACAGTAGTTTATCCCAAAGCCGTTTAAAAGGAGTTCGAACAGACAAACACGCTCTCATCCTCACACGTCTCGACCAATCGGGCGTCGGCAGAAATGTCATCGGGACTCCGCTTCTCGTAACCAAACCGGATATCCACGTAAATATAAAAACGTCTTTTGTGTAAATGGTTCATGTCCATCACAGAAAGGTGAAATTCAACCAAAGAAATATTCACTTAGAATTCCCCTGGAAGCTGAAACCTTTATTTTTTTTTTTATTCGTTTTCGTATTTATTACCATGTCGTCCATTAACGCGGATGATCCCCCCCCCCGAGTGGAGATGCAGTGATTTCTGACTCTCTCTTGCTTCTGTCTCCACAGGACATGCGGGAGGTCTGGCTGAACTACCCCCCCCACCCCCTGCAGGTGGGTCAAGGTTTATTATGGATGTTTATTGTCTGCCATGTTTGAAGTTCTCCAGCCTGAATGGATGTTGTTTGTGTCGGTAGATGTTTGCTCTTCTTCACAGCCGTCCGCTAGCCTCCATGTAGCCGTCCTTCTGCTCCCGTGTCTTCGCTGCTCCCCGTTTTTGCTCGAGACCACCTCTGACCGCTTTTTCCATTTTACTCCGTCTCTCTTCCTCCACCATCTTGCTTTTCTTTTTTTTTTCCTCCCGTCTCTCTCTCTCTCTCTCTCCTCTTCTTCTCTCCGCTCTGCTGTTTCTTTGCTTTGCATGATCTAGCCCAGAAAACATTGAACATGTCAACAGTGTTTGTTTGAAATTAGGATTTTGGAAGAAGAGATCAAAGATGCCATAACAGGATTACAGTCCCGGATCACATGGGGTGGGGGAGGTGAGGGGGGAGGGGGGGGCCTCCAGGGACCGTCGGGCATCCTCCTCTCTGATGTGTTTGTGAGGAGGAAAGTGTTTCTTTTGTGAAACTGCTCCTTTTCTCTTCGTCTCACATGCGCCGGCATTTATTTATTTTTTTCACATGTGCGCTTTCCGCATTTCCGTGTTTCTGTTTGCACACATCTGCGTGTTGTGTGTATTTGTGTGTATTTTCTGAGGATCCACAAAGAAGTCTGGATGTTTTTTTTTTATAGTATTTTTTTGTCAAGTGTGTCAGTGCTCAGACTGAAAAAAAAAACCCATAAAAACCCTCGGACCCAGCAGTGTGTTTTTTCCCGGTGAGCTGCACAGCGGCGGGGCGGCTGGAGCCCCCGGGTTCTGCGGTGCGATGGGAGGGGGGGCGGGGGGGGGGGGGGGTCACCACCGCTGCAGCGTGCTGCATGGGTAGTCATTAGCCGCTCCAGAGCCGCGGCCTCATTACCACATGCCCTGCGTTTGCTGAGGTTTCCTCTGGGTGGTCCCCTGCCGGCGGGGGGAACGCCTGTTAAATTGTGCCAACCAACCGCTTGGTAGCTTGATACCGTCCTGACCTTTTGGCTCGAGAGGATATAATCATCACAAGATAAAAAAAAACTAAAAAAAAACACCCCTCTCCCCTCCCCTTCCCCTCCCCCGTTCTCATCATTTATTTATTTAATTGTATATTCTATAATTGATGAAGGCCCCCGAGAAGTTGCAGCGAGAATATCATGCCCGATATTGTTGCCCCTTTTCCGAGGGACGACGCGGCGGAGGTGGACGAGCAGTTCCCTTCACGAGGAGGACGAGCAGTTCCCTTCACGAGGAGGACGAGCAGCTCCCTTCACGAGGAGGACGAGCAGCTCCCTTCACGAGGAGGACGAGCAGCTCCCTTCACGAGGAGGCAGCTCGCCGCGCCGGGTGTAATCACGCGTACGCTAATCGTTGGTGTGCGTTCATGAGCTTCGACGCTGACGGAGGAGCTGCGTGGTTCTTTCCTGTTTTGCTTGATTTGCACCAGCGCACCATCCGCCCCCCCCTCCCTCGGCCCTCCACAATAATTTACCAGAGCGTCATTTACGTAGAGTCCGGATTACAAGATTCCTCCTTTAGTTTATCGAGGGGCGAGTGTCAAGGCCTTTTTTTTTCCCTGGTTCTCAGAAGACCTCGGCTCTGATTCTGCTTTCTGTCTGGACTGAGCTGAAAGTGATGCTTTGAAGCCATTTCAAACGGGTTTTTTTTTATTTTTTATTTTTTTCATAACTGCTGTTGATATTTTTTCTCTCTCCTCTCCTCTCCTCACTTCGTTTGAAGCCTTGCTGCCGGCCATTCCCCCTGAAGGATAGCTCGCGCCCTCCGAGTGCTGAACTCGTCAGATGTCGTTAGTTGTGAAGCATGACATTTAAACGCCTTTCCTTAATTAACAGGAAGAGCAAAAATTAAAAAAAAAAGGAGGCAGGAATGAAATGTTTCTTAGGACATATTGGAAGATGGAACCGTGACATTACCGGCAGCGCACCAATTAAAACAGTTGAGTTTAAAAATACATCTCCGGCTCGACGTGGGGAGACTGTGAGGGAGCTGTTTACTTGTCACGTCGCCACAAAAAAACAAGAGACAAAGAAAAAGGCTGGAAAATGAATAAAAGTGGTCGTCTTCCCCCCGGAGAGCCTTGGATGCTGTCTGAGGGGGGGGGGGGGACGACGACGACGACTTTATTGTGTACAGTGAAATGCAGCGAGCTAACAGGGTCAGTCCAACGTGCGCTCAGCTTCCTTTGAGTGTTTCCGTGGAGAAGATGTCTTGGTCAGGCTAACAGTTGTACCACGCAGAGACCAATTAGATGATTCTAGCTGCCTTAATTAATGCACCCATAAGGATATCTCTTGATTTAACAAACATGCATGCACAGATTTTTTTTTTTTCTTAGCATATGATTTCTGTTTCTAATGAGCTCAGTCACGAGCAAACGCCGCAGTTAAAGAGAGCGTGGTGCTTTTTATTTATTTATTTTCTTCTCCCTGCTACCTCTGAACCCACCGAGCCCCCACAGTTACAGGCAAGTGATCTGCAGGCAAGTGATCTGCAGCCCCCCCCCCCCGAAAAAACAAAAACAAAAAAAGCATTCTTTTCAAGACTTGTCAAAGCGCCGAGTTCGGGAGTGTGCAGCGAGTCGACAGTACGAGTGAGTCACCGGAGGTGTTAATTGACCGAAGGAATCACCAGATTTTAGAGGAGGATGGAAAAAAAAAAAAAAAAAAAAAAAAAAAGGAGCGGAGATGTTTGACTTGAAACTTAATGACTAAGAGATTCCATCTGCTGCAGATCATCTTGAGTTTGTTTTGAGGCAGAGTAAAAAAAAATATATAAAAACACTGTACACAGGCCCTCGAGCAGCAACACGCTGCAGAGGTTCACTTCAGTTTAAAGAGATTCATCTGACGCTCGGATGCAGAACGACTTCGCCGAGCGTTGAGGTGCTCTGTTGTTTCAGTTTTTTAGTTTCTTCTTCTCCTTTTTTTTGGTTTTATATCGAAAAAACCAAACGGCGCTACAGTCAATGAATTTATATACGTTATTACTCGAGGACAAAACAAAGCATTGAACAAACAAAAAAAAAAATACAAATTATTTATTATTTACAACACTTGTAGTTTGTTGGATACAAAATCATCAGATTTACATTTACACACTATTAAAAAAAAAAGTCATTTTCCTGTTTTACAGCCTATAAAGGACACAGGCTGCTAATCTTGACCCTCCAACACTGATCGGATATACGTGGCCAAAAGTATGCGGATGCTCCAATGTGCATTTATCAGCCTCCTCAACTCGTCTGGTTTCAGGTTTTCCTATTTAATTTATTTTAAATATGGTTGCTGTGATTTTCTCCCCCGCTGCCATAAAAGCATCACTGAGGTCCAACACAAGATGTCGGAGGAGGTTGAGAGTCAGAAATCTGTGCAGGTTATTCAAATTCTTCTCCACCAGCCTGAGGGAACACATTTCTTCATGAACTTTATGAACTCGGCTCAGCGCTCAAACTGGTGAGCAGTTAAATAATCAGGACCCAAATTTCTCCTTAGTTGTTAAATTACGACCTAAAATGTGGCCATTTTTGAGCCGCTCAAATTTAAGTCGTAAAAGATATCGCGGTAATACACAATGAACTTATCTTGAATTAAATAAAAAGACAGATTTATTTAATCCTAAACTTGTTTTACAAATGCTCGAATGAGAGCGAACCGCTAATGTGTGGACGTGGGTTTGGTTGTCACGACAACAGTGGCGGCAAACAGCTGCTCCACACGTGCTCTTGTGTCGTGGGAAATGCGTGTCCTTCAAAATAAAAGCACAGCAGCAGAAGTTCTGTCGACTTTTTGTTGTTGTTGTTTTTCCACGCAGACATCCACAAACCAAACTTTGTGAGAACCGCTGAGCGTGCTGTAACTTTTAAGATGTCCCCTCATTGGGACCGATGACCCGCAGAGCGAGTATGACATCACTGGTTTGTACACTCAAAGTGTTTTGAAACTGTGCTTTTATTTTCCTCGTCCAGGTCCAGGAGCCTCAGACGGACAGGCAGCTGATCGAGACGTCCCCCGTCCTCCAGAAGCTGACCAGCTTCGAGGACGCCATCGGCGTCCTGTTCACGCACGTGCGTCTGCTGGCCCGAGCTTTCACCCTGAGGACGGTGGGCTTCAACCACCTCACCCTGTGAGTAACGCGCCTGCTGTTCGCTCCTTCGTAATCCGATTGCGGCCAATTAAAATGCAAAAGCGAGGCGCCGCTCGTCCAGATGCGATTTGCGAGAGACGCCGCGGACGCAGCCTCGACTTTTATTCCCCCTCAGAGGTGGTGAGGCGTGATGCATCGTGATGTCTAATATGATCTGGGAGTTTTTAAAGCATTTTTAAAACCGCTTGTCCCCGTCCCCCCACCCCTCTCACAGTCACTGTGAAAACAAATGACGCCTCGAATGTCACGTTCAAAGTCCCTCAGTGAAAAGATGGATTTTATTCTTTATTTTATTTTTTCTCGGTACCTAATCCGAGGGGTTTCACAGCCGAGCGAGACCGAGGGGCCCTCGGGACCCCGACGTCGCCCCTATCTGGAGTCTCCCTGTACCTGTGAGGCCAGAACCCCACTGCCCCATGGGAAATGGGGTTTTGAATCACTGGGTTTTGTCCGAGGACAGACGCTTTAAAATTCCTCTCTTTTTCATTCATTGCAGCCACATCTCTTTATTGGACAGATTCGTCTCTCTCGTTGTCATGCCTCAGTCCATCCTGTGAATTCACTTAAATTACTTTTTTTTTTTTTTCACCCAGATTAAATTCAGGCTGAACGTACTTCTGTTGGAGAGATGTGCGGGTTTATTTTTTTATTTTTTTGCTCTGTTAATTGCGGCGTTTCACAGCAGTGCTGCGGTGATTTAGCCCTGACATTGGAAATGTTTTTTTCTCCTCCTCCCCCTCCTCCTCCTCCTCCTCCTCTCCTGTTATGACATTTGTTCAATAGTCAGTAAGGTTACAAACTTCTCCAGAGATGACTTGGCATTGATGGAGGCGAAGAGCGGCTTCGGACCGCCCGCAAACAAAAACACGGCGTCGTTGTATAATGCGAGTTTTGAAAAGATTTGCTGTTTTCGGAACAAAACGTTTCCGCTAATGAGAGCGTGCGCTCCAATTTGAGGTGTTTTCTGATGCTCGCTCTGCAAAACGCTTGTTTTCAATTGAAGCTTAACTCACTTCTGAGCTCTACACAACACAATAGTGAGTTTGACAGCTAAAGCAAATTAGCCTTGGCAGCACACCTCTGATATCTTATTGGCAGGCTGCAACTCTGTAATTGCTTGCTTAGGTTTGCTACAAGGACAGTGCTCTCTGTGTGCGTGTGTTTGTGTGTGTGTGTGTGTGTGTGTGTGTGTGTGTGTGTGTGTGTGTGTGTGTGTGTGTGTGTGTGTGTGTGTGTGTGCGCGCACACATTCACACTAACAGTACACTGCTGGGTATGTTCTAATCCATCACTTGTGTGTCAAAGCTCTCCCCACTCAGGGTCAGGGAAGTTGATTAGAGGTCCAGAGGTTCGCCTCCTGCTGAGCTTTACTTTAAGGACTTTCCAACTCAAAGTTGATACCAGTGATATTTTCTAACTTTGTGACATCAGGTTTAATAGAATAGTTCAATGTATGCAGGTTAAAGTTCCTCTCCTGGCGTTGATTAAACCTCGGAAAAGTCCTCCCTGTTCATCAGAATTACACATAGAGGGGCCTTTAAGTTGTTTAGATGTAAACATAGACTGAGTGTGAAAGTGGACGAAACTTTTTAGTCTGAAAAATCAAGTGTCTTGAGCTGCAATACCAGCGAGTGCCACTAGAGGTCTGCTCCGAAAAGCCTCCGGCTCCATAGACTCCCATTCAACTTCCCTTTAATTTAAAAAAAAAAATTAAATTAGCTCCTTCTTTTTTGGCGATTAATTTGAAAATAATCCCTCATTAATTAGAAAATAAGGTTCACGAAGCCTCGTTTTTGGGAGCGTGTCTGTTTGATTGACAGGCCTGTGGTGCAGTCAGGTTACAGCTATCGGTGGGCGGGACGTAGTATCCTCAGATTTCCAATCAGATTGAGTCAGATCCACCGCTGGCTCCTCCCCCAGCTCTTCCAAATATGGTCACTTGGTTCTTTAGATGTATGAAACCCTGTCGGTTTTTAATCCATGTTTTGAGATGTCAGACCGTAACTGTTCTGATTTCACTCTTCATGTCTTGTAGCGTCTGATGTAAACGAGGTTAAAAACGTCATCGAAGGGGGTCTTTAAAACGAACGCACTTTTTTTTGTTACTTTTCCTTGCGGCAAAAAGAAAAAATATTTTCTGGGGTAATTTACGTTCATCAGCTCGTTAGCAGCCAAACGGCAGATTGACCTAAATAGAGCCGACTGACTGGAAAGCTGGAAGTGAGCAACGGCTGCCCGAGAGGACCAAAGGTTAAAACGAAAGTAGGTCACGGCGCCGCGACGGAGGGAAGAAGGAGGTCGGAGAACGGGGAAAAAATAGGGGAAGGTCGCGCTGTAAGGGTGGGGGTGGGGGGGGGGGGACGAGGAGACGGGACCCCTCGGCTGGCCTTCGGCCCGGCGCCTCGTGCGGAATCAGAGGACGAGCCGACCTAGAGGAAGACAGGCCGGGTCGGGAGTTGATGGTGTCTCGGAGCGGTTGCAGAACCGGAGGCTACCATCACACAGCAGAGATGGAGAGCCCCCCCCCCCCCCCCCTCCACCTCCACCTCCCCACCCCAAGGCACGCCGAGCCTCCTATCTCCTCTCACAGCGGAAGAGCCCGGTGTTGCAAGAATTTCACTGTTGGTGAGAAAAAAAGAAGAAAAAAAAAGGCTCGCTCGGTACTTGTAAAAGGAAAAGTAGGTTTTTAGCGAGCAGCTCGCGAGGAGGTGTTTGAAACATTTATACGCACGATTATATTTTTGTCAAGCGGAGTTTGGTCGAATTGAAAGACGAAGTGAGGAAATGCAGCTGCTTCATTCTCAATCTCATTGCAGATGATCTCAATTCAACGTCAGGAAGCGATTTATTTTCTTTATTTTACGCCGATTTGATTCTTCAAATAAAAGACTGATTTCAGGTGAAGTTATTTTACACTTTCACATTTTATTCTATTTTATTGAAGGAATTGTTTCCAAAATACATTTCATCACAACCTGATAGTTTTGGTAAACTTCACCAAAGTTGCTATTTTAGATTTCATTTAAACAGCTTGTCTGTAAAGATTTATGTTGTTATTGAAACTTTGAAGTGAAGGTCATATTTTCCTTGTGCAGTTTAAACCAAGCGGCGACGTCATCGTTGGTTTGTGAACGTTACGAATCCTCCAGTTCAGATTCTGTCCGTCACCATCTTTGCTAGTTCGGAGCGCTTTGAAGCAGGAAATGACCATATTTGGACGAGCTGGGGGGAGGAGCCAGCGGTGGATCTGACTGATCTGATTGAAATCCCGGCAATACTACGTCCCGCCCACCGATAGCTGTAACCCACAGACCTGTCAATCAAACAGACACAACAACTTTTTTGAAGCTTATTTTCGAATTAATGACGGATTATTTTCAGATGGACCGCCAGAAAACTAATAAGAATCCGAGACCGAGATAACTCGTAGAGAAATCTTATTGACTTATGTGAGAGAAGTTGAATGGGAGTATATGGAGCTGGAGGCTTTTTTTCAGAGCCGACCTCTAGTGGCACTCAGTGGTACTGCAGCTTAAGGTCACTTCCGCAACACTTTTATTCAAACACAATTTTTCTGCTTCAAGGTTCAAAGAGACCCTGAACCGTCCACCTGTCGACGTCCCATTTTGAATTAACACTGATCTTTCCATGCGGTAGAAATCACACGCAAGTTTTTTTTGTTGCCTTTTTACCTGAGATCAAACAGTCTCTGCATGCCGGAGACCCCCCCCCCCCAAAAAAAATAAATAAATAAACCCGGTCGCAGACTACACGTCTGAACCTTCCACATTCACGCACATCTGAAACAAGCACATTATTTCCAGAGGAGCCGAGAGGAGGAACGTTTTTTTTTTTAAATAATAAAAAAAAATAATAATAAATAAATGGAGTGTGCCCCTCTTTGAGGGCGGGCTGCCCCCCCTCCATCCCCCCACCCCCCTCCCCGCCTCTTCAGAAGGACCGTTAAAGGTATTTTAGATCAAAGTCAAAGATGAATAAAGACCTCGGCGCCACACTTTTACTTCAATTTCCACCACCTCACCGCAGCATTGTGCCTCCGCCGCCGAAGTGAATAAGGGACGGCTCTTTGTGCTGCTTCACACCGGAGCGCATTCCTCCCTGACCCGCTCTATCTCCCCCTCTCCCCCTCTCCCCCTCCCCTCCAACCCCCCTTTCTCTCTCGCTCTGCCTCCTATTGGACTTGAAATCAGCTCAGTGCAGCTTTTCAATCTCTCTCTCTCTTTCTACCTGCTTCCTGCCGGCATCCTGAACGTCCACATCAAGACGTTCGACGTCTTGTCTTCCAGGATGAGCGGGGAGTTCTCTCCTCCTCCTCCTCCTCCTCTTCCTCCTCTTCCTCTTCCTCTTCTTTCTTCATCCCAAACTCGGCTCTTCACGCTCTCATGAACTGTGGCAGAGTCTTTTCATTAAGGAGCTCTGTGATTATTTTTAATGTGCATCAGGCAGCGAGTGTCCCTTCACTCCTAATGAAACTCTGTCCAGGACCTCAAAAAGTTCTTACTCATCCTCTGCAGCTCTGCAACTTTTGGATGTGTATTAAATTAATTAAAACCCACTTTTTCTATTCAACTTTTGAAGTAAAAAGGACATTTGTCTTTTCTTTAAAAGATAAACTGATGTGAAACGATTTTTGGGATATTCTGTGTTCTGTATTGTTGCAAATGAAGAATTTCCAGCATTGCGACTGTTGTTTTGGTAAAAAAATAAAATAATAAAAAAAGCAATTTAAAGTATTCACAGGTTGTGAAGGGCAATGACAAAAAAAACAATTTTTAAGTTCACGTGACCGTGATCATTATGATCATTTTTCATAATTTATTTGCTTAAAAACTTTTCCAACAGAACCAAAAAATGGAGACGAATCGAAAATATGAATATTTGACAGCTGCAGCCCTGATAAAGATGCTCTAACTGCTGTTTTCACTGAGTGTTAACCTCAGATCTCTTTCGGACCTGATACGCAGCGGCTCATAAAAGGCAGCCCCCCCCCCCCCTCTCCTTCTCCTCCCCCCAAATAATAATAAAAAAAAATCGGACAATAAACTTTGACCTTTCTCTCTCTTTGATGCCAACCTCCTCTTCGTCTTCTACCTCGGCATCACCGCTCCCTCTCATCTTCACTCTTCCCCTCCTGCAAAGAGCTCGTGGACGGATGTGTGCTCTGCTGCTGGATGTACCTCTCCACCACCATCACCCCCACCCACCACCCACCACCCCCACCGCTTCCTGCCTGCCTGGCACAGCACCAGCCCACATCTGCAATGCTAATCTATAATTCTGTTTAATTAATGACCATTACAGCAGCAGCAGCAGTTGCATGCCCCCACCACCACCACCACCACCCCCCACCCCCGCTCTAAGCCGTGTGGGGAGTTACAGTACGCCGCCTGCCTCTCACTGATGGGCGGGAGGCTGATCTGCAGCATCACACTGCAGCCATTGGCCTTTTTCTAGAGATTGTTGGAGGGTTAAAAGAAGTTCTCTGAGTCCGTGTGTTCAAAAAGTGCTGAAACGGTCAATGTGATGTGTAGCTGGATGACCTCATGTGAAACTCTTCCTCTTTATCCCTACCTCCTCCTCCTCACATCACCCCCCCCCCCTCCCTACACACACACACACACACACACACACACACACACACACACACACACCCCTTTCCCTAACCTTGTGTTTCCTCTCTCGTATCCAGGGGCCACAACCAGAGGATGGAGTTCCTGGGAGACTCCATCATGCAGCTGGTGGCCACCGAGTACCTCTTCATCCACTTCCCCGACCACCACGAAGGACATTTAACCGTAAGATGGAATGAACTCACTCCACACTTCTCCAGTCTCTGCTTTCTGCTTTTTGCACAAGTTTACCTGAAAAGAAATAACACAACTGTATTTTTTTTGTTTTTTCTTCCCATCAATCTCTGAGTGTCAGCCAGGTTTTCAACCCCCTTCTTCTCTCTCTCTCTCTCTCTCTCTCGCTTGTTTCCACCAAATAAACTCTCCTGCTCGCCCCACACGGCGGCTGTGTGTTTACTGTACTGCGTGTGATGGGTATCGTCATGAGACAAAATTGTTCAGTGTTTTTTTTTATTTATTTCTCAATAACACGTCTTTGTCAGCACATTTTTTGCAGAAGCTGTCAAGTGTTTGGGGGGAGGAAAAAAAAAAAAAAAAAAAAGCGTGCTCGTAACGCAGGTACAAAGCAAATGATCGCACTTTTCAACGCTGCGAGTCCGTTTTTTTTGGTTTTTTTTGACAGCGTTCAAACGGCAACTCAACTGGAGCGTCAGTGAGCTTCTTCTTCAGAAGACCCGACTGCTCGAGGCTGCGGGGAAGTGAACCTGTCTAAAAAAAATTAATACAAAAAAACCCCCACAGAAGTTAGATATTTATTTACGGATGTTTCTGATGAAATAGAAGCCGTGACGTCAGCTGTGTAAAAGCTTCCAGTGGAGTGGAGATATGGAAAAGAAAAAAGGAAAGTGCTCATTCAGCTGGTGTTGGTGTGCGTTTGTGCGTCTCCGACTGTGATTGCGTGCGGAGCGTTAAAGGAGAGCAGATCACAGACAGTCGTCCTGCGGTCCATTTGCTCTTTTTCTACATCTGTAGCTATATTTAACGTGTTTGTGTTTTTCCTTTTAGAGACATAAAACGTACCTCCGGCCATCTCGAAACATGTTGTCATCCGCTCGGCTCCGAGCGACGATGTAATATTTAAGAGAAGCGACGTGCAATCCTCCCCGAAAACATGTTACTCTGCATAACAGTTCCTGTCTTTGATGAATTATTCCATGTTCCCTTTTTCCGTTTTTTTTTTTTTTTTTTTTTTTTTTTTTTTAATGTGACTTCTGTTTTGTTTCGTAGCTCCTCCGCAGTTCGCTGGTGAACAACCGCACGCAGGCCAAAGTGGCGGAGGAGCTGGGCATGCAGGAGTTCGCCATCACCAACGACAAAACCAAGCGGCCGGTGGCTCTGCGGACCAAAACTCTGGCCGACCTGTTGGAGTGTGAGTCCGCCGCTCGCTGGTTCGCTCCCAGACACCGACGGGAAAGACCATCTTCGTAGACTTCCTTTCTTTCTCTCCAGAACAGTTTGAAGTTGGCAGCAACGAAGCAGCTCTATTGATTTCTGTGTTTCCCTTTGTGTTGGACGTCAAACACAGTCACTTCTCTGCCAAACACGCTGGACGATGCTCCCATCGGCTTTAAATGGGGCTGAAGTTGTTATTTTTTATATAGATATTGATGAGCTTTTGCTATTCTACTGGCCTAATTGAATTTATTTAAACACAATAAGGCCTTCAAACAATTAGTGTAATTGGTATGCAGGAGAGAAGTCACAATTTGCAGCTACACAGAGACCAGCAGCAGGATATCAATACCACGCCTCCACCGAAACACTACTCTCTTAGTCTGCTCATTTTTATTATTTTGCAGCCCAAAGTCGGGCACAGAGGAGACACTTAACATCATAACATCTGCAGGACAGCGAGAGAACACACAAAATCTTCATAGAAGAAGCAGGACACTAATTTAATAGGGACTCTTAAGAGCGCTGCTGCAGACCTCGTTATTTCATTTTTAGCTGCACAACATTTTAAGTTCGTCGTCATTATGGTTCAGAATTGGCTCCTCTGGTCTATGCCCTTGAAAATGGAAATAACTGAAGCATCAACAAATTCAAGTAGAAAAGTACAGCTAACATACAGTGTGTTCTTCAACAGCGGTAGATTAGCACCAATCTCACTCCTGTTTACACACTAAGAGTCAGTTTGTTTACTGTGTACTGATTAGAGAAGCAGAAAAGTACAATTAATACCGATAAGAATCGAGAGCGGCGTGCTCCAGGTGCAGCGGTAACGAGCGGGCGGCGCCGACCCATTACGATTACAATCTGTTTCAGTATTTACACATTGTAGTAATATAAAGTGTTGGACTTCCTGTTTGGGCTTCTCTCGTCGAGGTGGAAGCGGCGAGGTGGAGAGTTTTGTGGGTGGGAGGCCTGTGAGAGATCTCGGTGGAGCTCTTTGCTTTCTTTTTGTATTATTTTTTATCTGACACGTGAAGAAGAAATCCGCGGTGCCCCTTCGATCCGTTAGAAGTCACGCTCATCCTGCCGTGAGGTCACGGGTTCGTTGTGACCTCGAACTGCTTCGCTCAAGTCAAGACCGGCTGATTTATTTAAGCGCTTTATACACAGCGAGAGTGCAGCACAGCGTCAGACGGGAAATCAAAACAAAATATACAACTAGAATCGATTCTGATTACCAACAACGGGAAACAGAAGTGAACTCGTCGTGACCTTTGACCTTTTTACAACAAAAATCTTGCACTCATAAGGATCGAATGGGCACATAGGGAGTTATAATACGAATGTCTCTCAATCTTTGACCGCCCAAATATGAAACAGCTTCTTTTGTTAATGCATTCATTACAGACAAATTACATTTTTTTTTTTTTTTTTTTTTTTTTTGTAAGTTTCAATTTTATTGCTTCTTTTCCTCCATTTGAAGCCCAGAATAAGAAATTAAAAGTGTTTTGCATTAATATTCGCAGCGAGTGCGGTTAACCCCCCCCCCCCCTCCATCACACAAGGGACCGAGCTCATACGTATTGAATGAGACGCTTATGCGGGTCCACATCGGGCCGACGGAGGGAGCAGACAGGAGACCGCGGCACGAAGGGAATACGGAATAAAAACCGTTCAGAGCCGGTGGAATAATAATAATAATAATTAAAAAAAAAAAAAGCAACTGTAGAAAAAAACAAATAAAAAAAAGCACTAATGCGTTTCAGGTCAGCGTTCAGCGGACGAACTCTTAATGCATGAATCACAAAACAACTCGAAGCTTCATATCATTTGCCTTTCAAATCAGCCCCTGGAAGTTTGAGGCCGGAGCAGAGTTGATGACTCGGGGGAAAAAATAAGGGAGGAGAGACGAGCGCGCCGCTTTTCTGTATATAAGGCGGCGTGCCCCGGAGCGGCAGGAGGCCGCTCGCTGGCCCTCCTCCGATACTCCAATACGCTGGCGTCTAATGGAGGAGAGAGGGAAGAAGAAAAAAACAACAAAGAGATGAAGATGACACCTTACATTTCAAATCTTCTTCTTTTTTTTTCCCTCTTCACATAGACCTCCAGTTGCTCTCAATTTTATCTCCTATATGACAGCCATGTTTCCGTGAACTCCGCGTGGCCTCTGCTTTACCAATTTCCTGTTTGATACAGTGACCATCTTTTTCCAGTTGTTTGCGTTGACGTCCAACAGCTGAGATCCGCTTCATGGTCTCTGTTGACTTCAGGAGCAGGAAGTAAAGCTTAGTTTTTTATTTATTTAATACGTTTCTTTTCTCCTCTTCGCAGCCTTCATCGCAGCCCTCTACATTGATAAAGACCTGGAGTTCGTGCACACCTTCATGAACGTCTGCTTCTTCCCGCGGCTGAAGGTGAGCCTCCGTATCGATATCCACTCGCAGCTGATCAATGAGCCGCTGAGCCGAGCACCTATACGACAGAGAGGAGATGATGATGATGAGGAGGAGGAGGAGGAGGGAGGTAGCTAATGGCCGGGGCCCTAATGGCGCTGGCATCGACACGCGGCCCCGGAGTGCTGCTTTTTTTTTTTTTTTTTTTTTTTTTTTTTTGCTGCTCTTCAATGCCTCCAACAATGGCAGCTCACGGCCGCTGTTTTTAATCGTCTTTAATGGGAATCGCAGCGGTGTCGGCGGGTTGTTAATGTTCGTCAGCAGCGTTTTTTTTCCCCCCATCGATCCCAGAAGTGCTCGGTTCCCGTCGCCGGCGTCCACTTCTGGAGGGCTGCGAATAAAGTTGAATAAGTGGAAAACTTGGAAGGGCCCCGATGTGAGTGAAAAGAAAGGACGGGCCATTTTTATTTTTTATATTTATATATAATTTAAGTGCCCCGACTCCAGATTTTAGATAGAGGAGCTTTAAGGCTGCTATTTTCCCATCAATAAAGCAGCTGGAGGAAAAGACACAAACTATGAAAACCCCACCACTCTCGTACCTAAATGGACACGCACACGCACACGCACACACACACACACACACACACACACACACACACACACACACACACACACACACACACACATGGGGGGAGGGGGGTTGGCTCATGTCGGAGTACCCGCACCGCGCTGGACCTCTCCTTGTGAAGCTGCTGCAGTGGTCTGATATGCCATGCTAATTGCTGTCTTGGTGAGTCTCTCCAGGGAGAATCCCCGGCTCTTGGAGGAGCTGTGCTTTTGCGTCATGGTCGCTTGCGAGAGAGAGAGAGAGAGAGAGAGAGAGAGAGACAGAGAGAAAGTAAGAGAGAGAGAAAGTAAGAGAGAGAGAGAGAGAAAGCACCTCATTTCCACTTCCAAGAGAAAAAAAAAGTTGTGAAACAGCTAGGGCGCCTCCCCATGTAGCCTTCTTCTGGAGAAACACAGCGCTGCTGCTTCATCCCATTTGGATGGAAACAGAGAGGCAAAAAAACAAAAGAACGAGGGACATATATGCTCGCATCCTGTGATTAAGCCTATAGAAGTGAGGGGGAGGGGGAGAGGGGGTTGCATCTCCTACTAGAGGCGGGTTATAAAAAAGATTTTCTCAGTTTTAGGCTAGAGAGCGTTAGATGCACCCCCCCTAGAGAGAGAGAGAGAGGGGAAAAAAAGTGGGAAGGAGAAGAAAGTTAAAGCAAGAGCAGTAGAGATGGAGGGTTGAGGAGGAGGAGGAGGAGGTGGGGGGCAGTCAAGTGAAGAGAGTAGGGTAAGCGCGAGCAACAGAAGCAGAAGCACTCTTTGTAGAAAATTAATAGGAGCAGACAGTTCTGGATTCAAAAAGTCTGCCTTTTTATGACAAGGCTGCTTCACCCGTTAATGGAAGAGCTTTTAGAAGTCCCCCCTGGATAAGAGAAATGTATCAGGGCTGCACACCTGGGAGACTCCCAGACGCTCTTTATTTCTGGCCGGGGATTGGCTTTTGTCTTAAGTAGCCTGTGATTTGTACCCGCCGCGAAAGACACAGATGGAGAAGCCAGAAGTCAAAGAGAGAAAGAGAAAGTGCAAAATAAGTGAGTCCAGAAGAAGACGTACGGGGGGGGGGGTTAAAAAGCCGAGAATGAAATAAAAGCATAAGTGAGGAAGGAAAAGAGAGTTTCTGATTCTTTTAAAAGAAGTTAGTGGTGAAAAAAAAAAAAAAAAGCAGCTTAATTGCATGTGTGTGGGGTTTTTATTTTATGTATTTATTTTATTTATGTTTTTCCTGTGTGTGTTGCAGGAGTTCATTCTGAACCAGGACTGGAACGACCCGAAGTCTCAGCTGCAGCAGTGCTGCTTGACCCTGAGAACGGAGGGCAAGGAGCCCGATATCCCGCTGTACAAGTAAGAGCACAGCTACCGCTGAAGCACAACACTGCTTTTAATTTTATTCAACATTATCCGGAAGTATTCATATGGATCATTTTATCAAAACATACAGTGATTTTTATTTTTTTTGGGGGGGGAGGGGGGGGGGGTAAGTCGAATAAACTAAAAAAGGAATAATTTCTTGGCCCCGTCCATCAATCAATGCAGGAATATTATATTTATATAAAAAAGAAATTATCTGGCTGCTACAAAAACTATGCAATCAATCAGCTCTACTTTGATTGGCTGTTAAACACCACAGGAAACAGTCTGTTCATGTCATTATTCCCCACAATAGACTAAACCTTTTTTCTTTTTTTTTTTACCCAGACGTCCTCAAGTGTCTGTTTAATTTAATTGAACCATAAAAAAAAAAAAATCAACAACGCTTTATTAATTTATTTCAGCTCTTTAAAATGTTTTACAATTCATTTTATTCATCAGCCAATTTCAACCATGAATCGATTCTTCAAAATCTAATTTTAGGAAAACTGTCATCATATACGCAATTTCCTGTCGTAGAGTATACTACTTCCTGTCTCAGTTTGTGTTGCTACGTTGACATGAGAGTCACGTCTGAATTTAGCACTCAGAGATTTTAAACACAAGAAAATGAAGCACTTTCTGCCACAAATAATTGCATTTAACCTACTAATTAAGAATCAAAACAATGTTTTTGAGGCATCATCAAACATATTATTTTGCAGTGCTCAAGTTTGCAGATAATTATCCTTTCATCTGTTGTTTTAAGTTCTATTTTTGTTATTTTAGTTTCAAAACTCTTGACATTTGTGTTATAAACGAACCAAAAACACGTGTTCGCCGTGACCTCGCCGTGACCTCGCTTTCACGTCCAGAATAAATTAAACGGCACAGACCTCATTTCCAGGAGTCCTTTTCTCTCTCGTTGGCCCGTGAAGAGGCTCGTAAAAGGTGCGTGTTGTTGTGATAGATAAACATGCCCGAAGAGACCTCCCGCTTGACAAAAAAAAACAAAAAGTCAAGGACCATGTGTCGTTTGATCGAATGCTTTCGAGAGAGCTGCCGTGGTGCGGCGTGTTCGTCGCCATGGAAACTGACTCTTCCCAAAACGTCATTTCGCGTCGCCTCTGTTTTATTATTCCGACCGACCGGCCAGGTGACCCACAGAGGCTCTCGGGAAAGGACTCGGGAAGAAGTCCAGAATCAAGCAGCATCACTTTACTGTACATGTCGTCAGGGCCGGACACACACACGCACACGCGCACACACACACACACACACACACACACACACACACACACACACGCACACGCACACACTACAGAGAAAGTAGCTGCTTTTAGCATTTAGCTGCTGCAGCCCGGGATGCTTTTATTTTTTAATTTTTTTACTCCCTCCTCGTCCTCTCACACCTCCATCAGCGGACTTCCTTTCCTTTCCACTCCGTCTTCGTTTTCCCCGTCACTTCGTCGCCGCGGTAACTCCGAGCGACGCCGCGCTCTCTCGTTCTCTGTCGAGATTTGGCTAAAAGGAAAAAAAAGAAAAAAAAAACCCGCCAGAATCTTATTTGCTCGGCGCTCGCACACACGTGTGCTTCCTCGTTTGTAAGTGAGAAAGGGGGGGGAAGCCTGAATTATTGATAAGAGTGTCATAAGTGACCACATTGCATTAAAAATGGATCGCTCTCCTGAAATAAGTAAATTGTCCGTGAATAATTTAGCGTGACTCACAGCTTGGGTCGGAGATGTTTATGCTAATGTTAACATTTCAAACAACTGTCTCGTACACACGTCCCCGCAGAAATGAAACAAAAGTTGACAGCTGGATTTCTATTTTTTTTTCCTTCCTTATAAATGAGTGTACACGTGTGAATTAGCCGACTGATATTCTCCCGTCATCCTTCGCAGACTCGTTTGGCTCTTTTCTTTATTTACCCTTCAAGACTCGTGGGCCTCTCAAAGACTTATTGTCAGCGTGTCATTTATTTATTTATTTTAACCAAACACAGATCTCAGTATCTGAAGATGAGTGCGGGGAGTTTGGGAGGCTTTAAAAAAGTTGTTTATACGTCCCTCAGATGGCTTCTGCCAGCGAATCAAAGCGGCTCTCAACCGTCTGCTTGAGATGAATTATATTTGTTCCAATTGAACCTTTTTCTTTTTCTTGTTATTCCCTCTGAAGGACAGCGTCCCAGAGTGTCCTCGTGCCGCTTTCCTGTCGAGTGATATTATTTCTCCGTCCTAAAACCCTCCTTCTTTCCCCCGTGTTGCGTTCACAGGACCCTGCAGACGGTCGGGCCGTCGCACGCCCGAACGTACACCGTCGCCGTCTACTTCAAGGGGGAGCGGATCGGCTGCGGCAAAGGCCCAAGGTGAGCTACCACGTAATAATAAGACACGGCGAGACGGGATGGTGGTGGTGGTGGGGGGCTCTAGTTCTCAATGCACCGCTAATGGGCTCCAGAATAATGGCTGCGCTTTATTGATGATGTTTATTATGGCAATTAAGCTCTTGTTGGCCTATTCCAGTCGGGAGGGACATTATGCAGGATGAAAATGAATCGATTCATTATTGATTTGACGTAAATTGTGTTATGGAAATATCACTTTGTGCCGGGGAAGAGTGTGTGACGAGGCGGCGACGCCGCTACGAGGGAGGTGTGTGTGTGTGTGTGTGTGTGTGTGTGTGTGTGTGTGTGTGTGTGTGTGTGTGTGTGTGTGTGTGTGTGTGTGTGTGTGTGTTTGACTGCACACCTTTGTGTTGCCTCTTTTGTTAAAGTAGAGAAAGTGAATCTGTGAGCGAAGGCCTTTTCAGGGTTGGAGGGGTTGACGATAAAGCTGCAGCTGAGCCTGCGAGAAATGAAACCTAAATCCATCAAACATCTTTTACCCCCCATCCCCTCTCCACCCCACCACACACACACACACACACACACACACACACACACACACACATATGTGGAAATCCCCCCCCCCTACTTGAAAGCGCTCTTTCTTGCTCTCTAAGCTGGCGATAAGTTTGTCCCTTCCATAGGATCTTTTGACAGCTTACTGTTTTTGTATTTACATGACTTAAGCTCCCGGCTGCCGGGCTCTGATCACACACCCCATAATATATACGGGGGGGACGACGAATTGCCGGCGTAAACACGGTTGCCCAGCGCCGAGCCGCCGATAGGCTTACCTTTTAGAAATGTGTGCGCTGTGTTACCTGCGATTGTTCGGCAAAAAGGGCTCTTTCAAAACAACTATAATGCACTTCTGATAATCCTCTCAATATTCGGCCTGTTTTTATTTTTTTTGGACAGAATTTTTTTTTTTTTTTAAAAAGAGACATTTTGAATATGCTAAAGAGCCTTTTCTGTCTCTCCCTCTCTGTCTCCGCTTTAAAAACATTTCTAATCTAGCATCCAACAGGCGGAAATGGGAGCTGCGATGGATGCGCTCGAGAAATGTGAGTAACAACAACCCCCCCTCCCCACCATATATCCCCTTCACACACACACACACACACACACACACACACACACACACACACACACACACACACACACACACACACACACACACACACACACACACACTGTAAGCCTTTCACACGCTTCGCCTCTGTTGAATATTAGCTTTGGCTGTACAGTATGCAAGATGGCTGGCAGAGAGCTGTGGCCTGACCAGCCGGTTGGCTGCGACATATAGGACATTAGGCTGTTTGAAGTGCGCGCCCAGAGCAGAGGCACGGGGCCGAGCCAGAGATGGAGAACCGAAGGGGGGGGAGGCTGAGCATCCTCGAACTGCCGTCGATCATCCCGGAGGGGCCGCGGGAAGTTTGCGTCGAGAGCCTCGTAAAGTTTTTGTTGTGTTTTCCAGCCCTCGAGAGCGACTCGCCCGACTCTCCCGCGCTCGCCGCTCCTCTTCAGATTTGAAGGAGTGCGCCTGATGCGTCCCCGAAGTGCCGCTTCACTCCTTGGCTGTTTTTCATCTTGTCATTGTCTCTTCATCAACCACCACTTAAGGAAAATAGATTGTATTTTTTTTTTTTTTTTTTTTTTTTTTTTACAACATCTCGTTTGCCGCAGAGTTAAAAAAAAAAAACACACACAAAAAAACACAATTACGGAGCTCTCAGAGACTCACAGAGCCGTTTCCATCATCACCATGCATATGCATGTGGAGCCATAATATCCCTCTCTATGACGAGCGTGTGAAGAGTTCGCCGTGTGTTACAAGAGTAATATTCTGGACTGGATTCAGTCCAGCATCCGTGTGACCGCCGCATTAATCAAATGTACAATTTGTTCTTTACCCAACTAATTAGCTGGAGGTGAGCACAAATGGCTTTGTTGGAACGGGGCTGCCGGCCTCGATGAGGGCGGCGGGGTCGCGCCTCGATTTCATTTGGCTCATAAATGAGGCCTCCAGCCACTTGTGATTGATACTGTTTGTGCACCCGAGCTTCTGCTTTTTATGAAACATTAGTAATAGGGTGTTATTATTTAAAGCCGCTCTCTGTCTGCCCCCCCCCCCCCCCCCCCCCCCCGCCCTCCCCTCTCCCTCCACCCTCCCATCTCCCCCTCCCTATCAGGGGGCGTAGTTCAGTGCACACACTCTCTCTCCAGTGTCTTCCTCCCTCCCTGGATTCCTCCCGTTTCCTCTCCCCAGTCTACACCTCTGTCACCGTGATTGATAGATGCTCATTGCGAGTAAATGAACATTTCCCCCCTCATAAATTGCTGTTTCGTGTGACTAGATTAGCAATGTCTTTTAAAAGGTCAGTTAATTTAAAATCATCTCGACGAGTCTTCCTTCCTCCGCCACAGAAGGCTCCCAGTTCGAGGAGCTTTTGTTTGACTTTGTGTTGTCACTTCATTTAAACGACGATTTGCGAGTTAGCTTTGATACACTCGGTACTTTCTCTTCAGCCCTGGAGGCCGTGAGGGGAGCCCGTCTGGTACCAGATCGTCACTGAAACTCATTTCATAATAAGTTGCATCGAAAATTGAAATAGTTTGATTGAAAAGTTGTTGACACAATGCTTAAAAAACCGTGTTTATTTATTGAAGTAATGACGGTTTAACTTATATTTCAAAATTTTCATTTATGTAGCGCCAGGGAAACCCACCAACTCCCACATTAGCGCTAGGTGGGAGAAAAAAACTCCCTTTTAACAGGAAGTAAACCTCTGATAGTATGAAAGAAAAACTTCCTTTTAACAGGAATTAGACCTCTGATAGTATGAAGGAAAAACTCCCTTTTAACAGGAAGTAGACCTCTGATAGTATGAAGGAAAAACTCCCTTTTAACAGGAAGTAAACCTCTGATAGTATGAAGGAAAAACTCCCTTTTAACAGGAAGTAAACCTCTGAGTATGAAAGAAAAACTTCATTTTAACAGGAAGTAGACATCTGATAGTATGAAGGAAAAACTCCCTTTTAGCAGGAAGTAAACCTCTAATAGTATGAAGGAAAAACTCCCTTTTAACAGGAAGTAAACCTCTGAGTATGAAAGAAAAACTTCCTTTTAATAGGAAGTAAACCCCTGATAGTATGAAAGAAAAACTTCCTTTTAAAAGGAAGTAGACCTCTGATAGTATGAAGGAAAAACTCCCTTTTAACAGGAAGTAAACCTCTGATAGTATGAAAGAAAAACTTCCTTTTTACAGGAAGTAAACCTGAGTATGAAAGAAAAACTTAATTTTAACAGGAAGTAGACCTCTGATAGTATGAAGGAAAAACTCCCTTTTTACAGGAAGTAAACCTCTGAGTATGAAAGAAAAACTTCCTTTTAACAGGAAGTAAACCTCTGATAGTATGAAGGAAAAACTTATATTTAACAGGAAGAAAACCTCTGACAGAAGCAGGCTCAGATATATTTAAAGAGCAGAGAGATCATCGAGCAGATCTGGTGACGGCGGGATTATGAATGAGTGATTTGACAGCGTGGGAACGTGGAAGTAGCACAGCAGTATTATTTCACAGATTTAAACCATGACGTGAGGTTACACATCTTATTGAAGTTTCGAATAAACGTCGCTTTAAATCCTTCAGCTTGGACTGAGAGAACTGACGCTCGTTAAACAGTTAATAATTTAATCCCCCAAAAAAACAAAAGAAACAACAAATGAATAATGAAAATGATTCATTAGTTGTCTATAAAACCTCCACCGGTGAATTGTCGGTCGATCCGAACTGCTTCATCTATTACATGCGGGGGGCTCATTATTTTTTAGAGGTCATATTTCCTAATGAAATGTAGTCGGCCTAAATTAATCGCTTTGGTACAGAAGATCTCACCGAAAACTCCCCGTTCTTTATTATTCCGTTGTTGAGCGTCGTCTTGTCGGGATAAATACGCAAGTTCAGTCAGCAGCAGGGTTCAAACACGCCTTTTGAAGAGGCGGTGTGCGTGTGTGTGTGTGTGCGTGTGTGTGCGTGTGTGTGTGTGTGTGTGCGTGTGCGTGTGCGTGTGCGTGTGCGTGTGTGTGTGTGTGTGTGTGTGTGCGTGTGTGTGTGTGTGTTCTGACCATGAGGTTATATAATGACAGTGGAGCTGCAGAAACCCGCCTGACGCATCAACTCCTGTCGGAGCCACACTGTCTCTCCTGCGATTGTCAAGGGCCTCGCTTCATTTGTTCACACTGCAAGACTAATCAAGGACATTAGCCCCGGTGTCATGTAATTCCTCATTGATTGTCTTATTGGCCGTCGGTGCAGCAGCAGCAGCACACCGCCGCTCCTCTCGTACTACAGCCCCTACCTCGTGTTTCGTCTCAGATCCGAAACACCTCGCCGCGACGTGTCAGGATTCATTTCCATGTTTTATTTAAAGCCTCCTCGAGTATCAGCAGCACTTTGAGCCGGATTGAACTTTTTGTTTCTGCTGCACAGCTTTTCCTGGCTGACAGGATCGGCGGCTCCGGCGGTGTCGGAGAGGTGAGAGACATGGCTGCGTTCAGTCAGACAGCTCAGAGCTCATTAAAGGGAAAACCGGGCCCAATATTTGGTGTGTGTGTGTGTGTCCGTGTGTGTGTATATGTGTGTGTGTCCGTGTCCGTGTGCGTGTGTGTGTGTGTGTGTGTCCGTGTGCGTGTGCTGTCTGCAGCCCGATCCGCTGGTGGCTCAGCTGATGATTCACATTTCATTATTTGATGGCCCACGTTTTGACAGTCTCCTGCCTGTATGTGTCAAGGCAGAATTAAATGTTAAACAAGGCCCGGGCCGGGAGAAACATGAGTGCAAACATATCGAGCTGAGAGCAGCCAGCTCGGAGAGGAGAGGAGAGGAGAGGAGAGGAGAGGAGAGGAGAGGAGAGGAGAGGAGAGGAGAGGAGAGGAGAGGAGAGGAGAGGAGAGGAGAGGAGAGGAGAGGAGAGGAGCCGACGGGAGGCGGGAAGCAAGGAAGGAAGGAAGGAAGGCAGGAAGGAGCCGGCGGTGCCGAGTTACTCTGAGCAGCGATAGGTCTACTGCGACATCAAATATCCATGGAAGAGGCTTAACCATTTATCATTCATCCTTACAGATAGCAGCGCGTCTGTTTAAAGTCTCCCATCTCTCTTTTAAGCCCCCCCCCCCCGCCCCCTCCTTCCCTCCTCTCACCCCCTTATTTAATTTTTTTCTTCTTCTTCAAGCTTCCTCGCAGCTGCTTGTTTCTCAAACAATGCAATATCTGTTGAATGAGAGGAGGAAGCCTCGATCTGGCTAGTAGCTGGAAGGGGAACTATATTCTTTTCCTCAGCTTCCCTTTAAACCCCCTTAATCTCTGGATGAAAAGCGAAGGATGGATCGAGGCAAAGTAAAAAGTACAGTATTCAGGATCTCTTTTCAATGGCGCCAGTCTTTTCTGTTGTTGTTTTTTTTGTTTGGCCTTTGGCACGGCGGGGGAAATCCCTTCATCAGCGCCCGGCGCACTATTGGCTACTTGACCGCTGTGGCGCGTGAGCTCCAGGTGTGATGGACTCGATCTGCCCCCCCCCACACACACACATACACCTCCATCCCTCCTCCCCGAAATCTCAAGACCGCATCCTCCGTCCTTGAGAGGACTCGCCAGCGTTGTCGATAAACAACAACAACAACAACAAAAAGTAAAATCCGAGCTAAGTGCGCCAACACCTCAGCGGAAGGTAATCAGAATGCAAAGTGCAGCGTTCCTCAAAGGTGCTTTTCTCGGGCTGAGAGTCGTCTGAACGCCGCCGACGTGCACCCGAATCAAAGAGCCTCGTGTATTCTTCAGCGAAAGCCTATTTTTTAACGATGGCTCTTGTGCTGCATGTTAAACAATGTAAATGGCCGAAGCTTTTCTTTTTCTCTTTTTTTCCTCGAGTGGGTTATTCTCAAGTCATCTCTCAGGGAAAAATGTTGGTGATTTCCATATTTTAACTGCAATATGTAGTTTTCTCTCCCAAGGCCCGCCAAGTGTTGCTTACTCACCGAAAGCATATTGAAATAGACTTGTGTGTTTTCTGTGTGTGTGTGTGTGTGTGTGTGTGTGTGTGTGTGTGTGTGTGTGTGTGTGTGTGTGTGTGTGTGTGTGTGTGTGTCTCAGAAGTTCCCTCAGAATGTTTTTTCTTCTTTCTTCCTTTAATTTGATCCTTCTTTCTTTTTTTAATAGGATATTGTCGTTATCGTGCACTTTTCCTCTCCTGTTGCTATAATGACAAATTACAGTGTTGCAGGAGGAAGAATACATTAGTCCTTTTTTCTATTCAGCAGTCAGACACATGATATGTAAATTGAAGAGGTTTTTTTTATTGGACCAGTGTTTCACTTACAATAGGAGGGTCTTGAATTTCGATGAGAAGAACTGGCAGCACTGATTGGCTTTTAGATACTCGTGGCCGGTTCCTCCTGAAGAATATCTAAAAAAAAAAACGGTGAAATCTTCCACATAGTTACTTAACACGGCTTCTTGGAGCTCAAGGTGACATCTTTAAAATATTTGTTGTTACGTCTGACCAACAGTCTAAAGAATTACAAGTTTAAAAAAAAAAAAGGCAACGTCAGCCTCGCATTTGAGAAGCTGAAATATTAAAGCGAAATTTGAGATTTTAAAACACACCTTTATGATGATGTGTTTTTGAATGACAGTGATTAACTAATCAGCAGCAGAGAGGCGGTGAAACACGACCCAGACGGGTAAACGTGTCGTATCCGACACGCCAGCTCCATTTTGGCTCCTGGTTTCTGCGCAGTGGGACAGCAGCTTTGTCCAAAAAACCCACAATATCCACAGCAGATAGTTGAATAGTTGGCTGAAACCCTCAGGCGGACATGTTATCAGCTGCGAGTCCGCCGTCTGGACAATAGTCATAATTGAATCTGCCCGTTTATCGCAGGATAATGTACACTATCTGCCCGCGATGCAGCTCAGGCCCTCCGCGTTTAGACGCCGTCAAGTCCTCTGCTGTTTCGGCTCCAGACGACAGCACATTGGATTTGAAATGAAAACAGTGATTGAGGGCGGAAAAGAAAAGGTGCTGACTCGCAGCTTTAATGGTGTTCGGGGATGTTTGCATCCATTCTGGGCAAACACTGCAGGACCTCTGTTTTTTTATACACGTTCCCTCCATGGTGTTTTTTATGACTCAGCGGGGGGCGTGTTGGAAAAGTATTACTTACTTTAAGACAAGACTGAAGTCAAAAGAGACGTAAACAACAAGATTTTCAGCAGGGAAAATAGAAATGTCTGAAGGCGTTTTAGGGCTGTTATAGGTCTAAAAAAAGAAAAGAAAATGGGGCTGTTGAATGGAGGTGATGTATCAAGAAAAAAGCTTCAGACTCAAATATTCTATTTTATTAAGTCAAACATTTATGAGAAAAAAAACTTGTTTTTTTGCCAAGCAACCACATCACTTTATTCTGAAAGCTTGCCATGTATCAAGGAAATACTTTTGATCTTTTCCCAGAATCACATTACATTATGTTTGAAGTGATTGTGAAGAAAACTTGTAACATTCAAACATAAAAGAAGCTTATCCAGCTGGTTTGGGTGGAGCTCAGCTATGTGAATATATGTGACTAAACGCGAGAAGCTCTCGAACACTTTCATGTTGTCAAAGGTTGTATTTGTATATTCCCCCTTTTTTTCCAGCTTCGTATTTATTTTTCTTTTACGTACAATGGCCCTAATAAACCATCAAGTCTGCTGATGTCCGTGGATCATCGACTTCAATAGATGTTTTAAATCAAATATTGAACATGATGATTATTTATTTTGTAGGTTTATGTTAATATATCCAATATCTCTGGTCCCTTTAGGGCTACGTATTAAAAAAAAGCTGCATTCTTCATATTTAAAGCTGGAACTCGGTGCTCTTTAAGTCTTATTTCAAACCCAAGCTGCAGGCGAATGGAGTCAAACTGATAAAATATGTGTTCAGACACGTCTTAAGTGCACTGTGTGGTAAATAGTGAACCCCTCACGGGGAGGACAATATTTCTATTAGCTCCTAAAAAAAAAAAGAAAACTGCCTTTAAAGCTCCTGATGGGGAAAAAGTACTGAAAGACTAATTTGTCCTGAGTTTGCATGGTCACGGCCAACGAGTGGAAAATCTGCACCGTCAAACGTGCGTCTCAGCGAGTCGACACAAACCACCGGGCAGCTGTCACGCACGCTGTTTTAAATTGAAGTGTGCAGCGGGGAGACGCTCTAAACTCGTAAACTCGTCTTAATGGAAAATCACCTGAGCTACGAAGCTGCTGCCTTCCAGTGAGAGTTTCACCAAATCTGCTGGTTTTTAATACTTTTCAGAGTCAGGAGATTCAGGAACTATCTAATCAGGAAGTAAATGGAAATCGGAAAACTGTTTTTTTTCTAAAAAAGAAATGAAAAGATGACAACGTGATAGTTGACTCTCAGAGTTTTGAATTAGGTAGGTAGGTAGGTAGGTAGGTATATATATACACTTTATTAATCCCCGAGGGGAATTTTTTTTTTTTTTTTACAGACTAAATTATTAAAACATAAATATAAAAGTAAAATTCAACGATGATAAAATGATTTTTGTTGCATCCTATTTATTTGATCGGTTTACAGACGTAATCAGCAACAATTTCGATTGTTGAAATAATAGTTTCGGTCATTTTGTTAAAGAAATAAAATTACAGTTTCTCAAACGTCATTTTCTGCTGTTTTTCTCAGTTGTCGATTCAGTTTGGGACTCGATCAGACAAACACCAGTTTTAATACATCAGCTGCCACTTTACGATGTCATTTTTAGCTGTTTTCTGACATTGTTTGGACCTTTAAAGCGAAGCTGAAAAACGTTGCTCTAATCAGGGCTGTTGTACTTGACATTTTGAAGCTGCGTGAGATTAATCTGTTAAACTTGTTGAAACTGTTCATATTTCTGTTTTTCTGAACCTTATTTTTTTTACTCCTATTTAAGAATTATTATTGTTTCAGTTTGAATCTTGAAACTGCTCCAACTCTCCAACAAGTTTTTAAACACTCTTAAGTGCCGTTTTTAAATTGTTTCTCTTATTTACAACCAGTTCAGTTGTCGTGGTTCCTCCGACCTCGTCGTATTTACCCTGATGTGTTTTTTTTTTTTTACCTCAACAATCAATACAACAACACTACAATCAATAGTTTGTGAAGCCTCGAGTTCGGCCGTCGCCATGTTGTTATTTTGGAGCCGTAAGTGACCAGAAGTGAATCTGACACTTTGCCCCGCCCATCTGTAGCTGAAACCTGATTGTACCACAGGCCTGTCAATCAAACAGACATACTGCTTTTTCAGGCCTCATATCCAGTTAATGACGGGATTATTTTCAGATGGAGGGCCAGAAAACTACTAAGAAGGAGCGACTTTAGCAACCGACACCATAGTGACGAGTGGAAAACACTTATTGACTTTGTATTTCATTAAAGACGTTGAATTGGAGTCTGTGGAGCAGGAGCCTCTTTGGAGCAGACCCCAAGTGGCACCCGCTGGTATTGCATCTTAAATATACATCATATAGTTCCACTGGGTTTGGAAATGGTTCCCTCCAAGTTGGCAGTGAGCAGAAAACTCAAAACTGAGGCTTTGTAAAGTTTTTAAAACGACAAAAAAAATGATCTGTGCCTTTCTGTTAACATACGCTTGTATCATGTTTATATTTCATTTTATTTCCTGCTGTCACACTGCACCATCTTATTACAGATCTCATTTAGAAATGTTCACTTGTAATTATGTTATCAGATCTCATAGTCATTGTGCTGAAACCAAACAAGGCCTGTCTAATTTCTTGTTACTTCATCACTATTAATGAAATAACAACACGAGGGCAATTTAGTCGCCGCAACATTTTCTCGCTCATTTGACCGAAGTGACAGCGCGACGCTCACGATGGGAAAAAAAAAAAAAAAAAAGCACAGAGTCGCTGCTAATTTTAAACCCTAAATTGCCGTCCTCGCCCGGTTGGAAACTGACCTTGTCTCTTCACACCCCTGCCTCTCTGTCTCTGTCTTTATCTGTTTCCCGCTCTGCCTCTCCCTGTACCAGATAACTTCCCACAGATGGCTCATCAGAAGCGCTTCATCGAGCGGAAATACAGACAGGAGCTGAAGGAGATGAGACGAGAGCGGGAGAGGCAGGAGAAGACCGACGAGGTGGAGGAAGGCAGGAAGTGACAGCACCTTTTTCTTTTTCTTTTTTTGAGCCTCGTCTGCGAGCGTCGCAGCTGTCCAGGCGAGAGCCGGCAAAATGGAGGCGCCACTAGTTGATCACGGAGCTGTGATGTCACAGGGATGACTGACTGTGGGTGGAGGTGGGGATTAGCTGCGTTAACCCAAATATTTAGGGTGGAATTGGGTTGTTGTTGTTGTTTTTTTTTTGCACACGACTTTCAAAGTGCAACAGACGGCAAACAGAATGAGAAATGAAGCCCAACGCCGTCATGTTTTATGCTCTTTAGTACCGCGGCGCTGTCAAAGGTGGCCTTATGTTGTCTTGTGTTGTCTGATAATGAAATATGGAGCTGATGACTGAACTTTTTTTAAATGCAAAAAAAGCCGCAGCAGGAGCTCAGTGTTTTTCCTGACACATGGCGAAACGTAAATGAAACTGAAAATAGTAGACGTTTTTAAATGGAATATGAAATGTTGAATGAACCATCAAATGCTAATAATGTAAATAAAGTTTCACATTCAGATCCAATCTGTCCAAAATCTGTTTGTTTTTTTCTAATTTTGTGTTTGTCGTAATCCTCTCCCGCTAAAAATGTCAATTATATTTATTCACCATCTGTCTTACATCTGCCACTCATCCTCTAATAATCAAAATATTAGTTTTTTTTATTTTTTTAACCTCTAAATCCGATTGGCTGTTGAGCAGATCTTAATTATAGATTGTCTAATTAACAATTTCCTCAGCTCAGCAGCCTCTGGATCCAGCTATTTAACAACGGCCGTCATATTAATACTATCTAACGTGTAGAGTTGGGTCTTTTATACCGAGCTGTATCGTAGATAATGTACCTGTGAGGGAAGTAGATGTCTCACCTGTAGCTGCTGTTTTGGATCAAAGTAAAATTGTCCTTCATAACTAGAAGGAAAGGAAAGGAGAAAGTAGTCTGCCACAAATATAAAAACAAAAACAAATAATGATATTCTGGAAGAAAAAAGGAAAACGGAGGCAGATTTTTAAGATATTTAATTGTGTCATATAAATATTCAGTACAAAATATCACGGTTTTACAAAGCAGGTCGACGAGCGGCCGACGGTGTCGGGCCTCCTTTCACTACCACGACCTCTCGAAACTGTTTTCTACACCGACAAAAGACTCCACTGCTCGACCACATTGTCACCGACATAATACAGCGTAGTGGAGGCGAGCCCCGATGGCGAGGCCGGCCGTGTCTACACATCAACAACCACAGATCTATCGTATCTGGAGAGAAAGAGGACATCAGTGTCACCATCTAGTTTCCTCAGCTTTAAAACAACAAAACAAAAACCCCGACGTGGCGGTGCGGTACGTTACCGTGTCTTCTGTTATCTTAGCCGAGCATGGCGCCAATGCTCGGAGGCAATTATACTCTCCATAGGAAAACACAAGCACGTCTTCGTAATGGCGATATGCTGACAAACCCACGTGTGAAGACAGGAAATTCTGAAGACCGAAGAGGAAGAACAACAAAAAAAACGCTTTTGGTGAGTGCTGCTGTCAAGTTGATTTCCATTTGAGACCTCACGTCGTACCTCGAGGCTGAAAAGCCGTTTTCTTTAGAGTGAAGGGTTTTAAACCCATTAAATGTTTATCACAGCAACACCGCCGCAGTCTGAAATGGCCACTTACACAACGGGAAGCTGCAGCAACAAGCTAATAAACAAAACAAGGGGGCATAAAAAAACTAAAAAAAACAGAGCATGTATACAATAGTTGCACACAAATCATTTTCCAACCACTGTTCCATCAATTGGTTTGTTTAATGGAAAATAATGGCAATAATTCTTTTATTATTATTCACAGGTTGGCCTTTTGCTAAAGTACGGACGGGCGCTTTGTTTTTTTTTTTCCTCTCGATATCTCTCGGCTGTTTACTCGTAGTTCGGAGGTCTTCCAGTAATTTGACTGTGTTGCTTCTCTCAGGATCATTTTCATGACTTTTAATTTATTTTTTTATTTTCCAGAATTGAACCGTCGCTCGTCTCCCGCTGCAGGATTTGACCTTCTTCAAGCGCTACGTCCGGTTCATGTAACGAAGGGAACGTAGCGCCGCTCGGCTCGGCTCGGCTCGGCTCGGCGGGAAACACCGCCGCCCTTCGCTTTTTTTTTTGCCACGTTTCTTTTATAATCCTACAATTAATCTGCGGCCAAAATCTGGATTCATACAGGTGTAGATTTCAAATCCCAAAAGTAAGAAACACTCTTATTTATATTCATGTTTTTAATGTAAGTCACTTTAGTCAGACCTCAAAAATGAAGAAGATTGAAAAGCGTCGATTTGTTCCCTGTAATTCAAGGCGACTCTTGATTTCCCCGACTTTGATTCTTCGTCACATGAAGTTTAAAAGCTCCGCAGACGGGCCGATTCCCGTCAGACGTCTTTATAGATTTCAATCACTCGTTTTTGTTCCCGCATCGATTTCTACTTTTCCGGCTCCTTTCGTCGCCACAACAGATAAAAATGAAAACGTTTAGGGGGGAAGGGAAATCAAATTGCATAATGAATTTTAATGGTAACCATCCACGAGATGTTTCATTTAACTTGATGCCGTGTTTTCAAGCTCCGTGGCGTCATGGCAACGATCCTCCAACGTTTAAATGGGACATTTCTGAGCTGCAAAAAAAAGTCAGACCCCACCAGTATTTTTCCTCCAACTGAGCCTGACGCTTCTTGTATCGATGAATTTTTCAGCGTAGCGTAGAAAAAAAGGAGGAAAAACAAAGATCCTACGTACTTCATCTCTCAGCCACAGAAGAGCAGCTCTGACAACATGAAGCTCAGTAAGGAAATATTTGGTATTTCAGCTCTCCTCACAGCGGACGCTGATGAAAATCGGAAAACTGTAAAAATAACTGTGTGTTTTGTTGTAGCCGTAAAATCCCACAGACCTTCGCCGCAGCTGTGTGTGAGCTTTAAAGAACATTTCACCGCTTCTCAACAGCTGCCGCGGCGGAAAACCCCAAAAACTGATGTAGAACAATCCGGAAGGAGATTTATTTTTTATTTTCCCTGTGGCTCAAAAAGTCAAGACGGTGGATGAGTGGTTGATGTGAGGCAGCCGTCGCTGAGGTGAGGGTGGATGGGGTGGGGTGGATGGGGTGGGGTGGGGTGGGGGGTGTTAGAAATCCCTAGAAAAACAAAACAACTGTACAGCGTATTGTATCATATTACCGTACGTACACAAGCTAAGATAGAACTCACAATATGCAGCATGTTTTTGTCCCAGAAACACTGAAAAATACATACATAGGCATATCTGTTGGTTTACAAAACTGCTTGTCGAAACGTGTCCACCACAGGCAGCTTTGGAGAAACGAACCAAAAATAAAACCAAATAAAATATCGGTATAGATATATCTGGGCCTCATGGACACCCCGTATACACACACGCACGCACAGAAACAAAAAATACGTCTCTTTTTTTTTTTTTCTTTTGTTTTTTTTTAAAGTGTTCCCTCGCAAAAGAAAACGCAACTAACACTGACTGGACGCACAAAAGCCGACGTCTGGTCACCGGAGGGACGACTGAACGGTGATCGGAGGCGGCGGAGGAGCACCTGGACGACCGGCGCTCGTCCGTCTGTCCGTTCGACGCCTCCCTCGCTCACTCGCTCGCTCGCCACACACACACACACACACACACACACACACACACACACACACACAAACACAAACACACACACACACACACACAAACACACGCACGCCCTGCCGGACAGTTCTGCGACGTGCTTGTGTGTGTTTTGTGCGCTTTGTGTTTTCTCCGCTTGTCCGTGTGCCAGATCTCTCGTTAGGAATCCCTGTCGCTGTCGTCGCCCCCGTACATGTCCGCCAGTTTCTTAAAACGGGGCCCCCACTCGCTCAGGTAGTTGTAGTCCTGGTCGCCCTCGGTGGTCGCCGACTCCAGGGAGCTGAGGGACTCGGCGACGGAGCCGTTGCCCTCGTAGGCGTAGGTGGCCAGGGAGTCGTAAGGCGGCGCCGTCGGGTCGCTGTCGTTGTCCTGCAGCCGCTGGTTGATGAAGTCCCTCACGTCCCCGTTATTGTCCCGGGTCGGGGGCGGCGCCGGCCGGCGGACCGGAGGGTAGAAGCTCTCGGGCACGATGTCCCGCCGCTGCTTGCTCTCCTCGATGGCCTCCGGGTTGCGCAGCGTGCCGATATCGAAGGCCTGAGTGTCCTCCTCTCCGCCCCCTTCATCGTTGTAGCTGACGACGTTGTCTCTGACGTCCTCTTTGGAGATGATCAGAGGCTCCTTCTTCCTCTGTCTCCTCAGGGCAGCGAACAGCACCACGATCACTACGGCGACAACACAAACAGAGAACAAAATAAAGGAGCGTTTCGGTGACTTTTTTTTTTTTTTTTGCTGTTGTTTCTTCGCTCACTCTCCTCGTTCTGAAGGCCACCGACTGTCCGGGGGGAGTTGCTGATGTTGCATGAGTGTTCACTGATGTTCAGGGCCTTTGTCTGACTTTGTAGAACAAGCTCAGCTACTACAAGGATGCATTATGCATTTCCTCCCTCCTCAGGGCCGCTGCTGCTTCACGGCGTCGAGGAACACCGCGTGAGCTACGAACGCAGCACCGTTAGGAAGCTTCCTGATATTTGAGCGATGACACGAAACTGACCGAGACTCTTTAGTTTAAATCAAACCAGGAATCAGTGTGTAACTCTGACCTTTGACCTCTAGCAGAGGCAGATAGGCAACTTTTGTTTAAAGGCTGCAGAATTCAGATTAACATTTTACAGTGTAGAAAAAAGTCAAACTATAATAAGACTTGTTCTTGACATTTTGGACGACATACTATATAGCCTGAAGTTGTTTTTTTTTTTAATTTTTTTGACAAAACAAAACTCATACTATAGAATTACTTTTTGTTTTGTTTTGTTTCCATATTTTAGACGACGTACTGTAGCCTTATGTTTTGGGGTTTTTTTGGATGAAAAAAAAAAGTCATACTATAGTATCACGTTTTTTTTCATCCAAAATTTTTTTTAAAACTTAAGTACTTTAAAATTTTTTGGACGACATACTGTGGTATGACTTTTTCTTCATATTTTAGATGAACTATTACAGTATTTTTTTGGACGAAATAAAACATCATACTATAGTATGACTTTTTTGTGATTTTTTTCGACAAAGAAAAAGTCACTATAGTATGACGTTTGGGACGACATACTGTGCTATGACTTTTTCTTCATATTTTAGACGACATACATGTCTTCGGTGTTTTTTTGGTTTTTTTGGACGAAATAAAACATACTATAGTATGACTTTTGTGATTTTTTTTTCGACGAAGAAAAAGTCATACTATAATATGACATTTTGGACGACATACTGTGCTATGACTTTTCCTTCATATTTTAGATGAACTATTACAGTATTTTTGTTGGACGGAAAAAAATGTCATGCTATAGTATGACTTTTTGGTGATTTTTTTCAATGAAGATAAAGTCATACTATGGTATGTTTTTTTGGTTTATTTGGACGAAATAAAACATACTATAGTCTCAGGTGTTTTTATTTTATTTTTTTTGGACGAAATAAAACATCATACTATAGTATGACTTTTTGGCGATTTTTTTAAATGAAGATAAAGTCATACTATGGTATGACTTTTCCTTCATATTTTAGATGAACTATTACAGTATTTTTGTTGGACGGAAAAAAATGTCATACTATAGTATGACTTTTTGGTGATTTTTTTCAATGAAGATAAAGTATACTATGGTATGACTTTTTGATCATATTTTAGACAACATACTATAGTCTCAGGTGTTTTTATTTATTTTTTTGGACGAAATAAAACATCATACTATAGTATGACTTTTTGGTGATTTTTTTCAATGAAGATAAAGTCATACTATGGTATGACTTTTTCTTTATATTTTAGACAACATACATGTCTTCGGTGTTTTTTTGTTTTTTTTGGACGAAATAAAACATCATACTATAGTATGACTTCTGTGATTTTTTTCGACAAAGAAAAAGTCACTATAGTATGACGTTTGGGACGACATACTGTGCTATGACTTTTTCTTCATATTTTAGATGAACTATTACAGTATTTTTTTGGACGGAAAAAAACGTCATGCTATAGTATGACTTTTTGGTGATTTTTTTCAATGAAGATAAAGTCATACTATGGTATGTTTTTTTGGTTTATTTGGACGAAATAAAACATACTATAGTCTCAGGTGTTTTTATTTTTTTTTTTTTGGACGAAATAAAACATCATACTATAGTATGACTTTTTGGCGATTTTTTTAAATGAAGATAAAGTCATACTATGGTATGACTTTTTCTTTATATTTTAGACGACATACATGTCTTCGGTGTTTTTTTTTTCGGTTTTTTTGGACGAAATAAAACACTATAGTATGACTTTTGTGATTTTTTTTTCGACGAAGAAAAAGTCATACTATAATATGACATTTTGGATGACATACTGTGGTATGACTTTTTCTTCATATTTTAGACGACATACATGTCTTAGGTGTTTTTTTGTTTTTTTTGGACGAAATAAAACATACTATAGTCTCAGGTGTTTTTATTTATTTGTTTTGGACGAAATAAAACATCAGACTATAGTATGACTTTTTGGTGATTTTTTTCAATGAATATAAAGTCATACTGTGGTATGACTTTTTGATCATATTTTAGACAACATACTGTAGTCTCAGGTGTTTTTATTTATTTTTTTGGACGAAATAAAACATCATACTATAGTATGACTTTTTTGTGATTTTTTTCGACAAAGAAAAAGTCACTATAGTATGACGTTTGGGACGACATACTGTGCTATGACTTTTTCTTCATATTTTAGACGACATACATGTCTTCGGTGTTTTTTTGGTTTTTTTGGACGAAATAAAACATACTATAGTATGACTTTTGTGATTTTTTTTTCGACGAAGAAAAAGTCATACTATAATATGACATTTTGGACGACATACTGTGCTATGACTTTTCCTTCATATTTTAGATGAACTATTACAGTATTTTTGTTGGACGGAAAAAAATGTCATGCTATAGTATGACTTTTTGGTGATTTTTTTCAATGAAGATAAAGTCATACTATGGTATGTTTTTTTGGTTTATTTGGACGAAATAAAACATACTATAGTCTCAGGTGTTTTTATTTTATTTTTTTTGGACGAAATAAAACATCATACTATAGTATGACTTTTTGGCGATTTTTTTAAATGAAGATAAAGTCATACTATGGTATGACTTTTCCTTCATATTTTAGATGAACTATTACAGTATTTTTGTTGGACGGAAAAAAAATGTCATACTATAGTATGACTTTTTGGTGATTTTTTTCAATGAAGATAAAGTATACTATGGTATGACTTTTTGATCATATTTTAGACAACATACTATAGTCTCAGGTGTTTTTATTTATTTTTTTGGACGAAATAAAACATCATACTATAGTATGACTTTTTGGTGATTTTTTTCAATGAAGATAAAGTCATACTATGGTATGACTTTTTCTTTATATTTTAGACAACATACATGTCTTCGGTGTTTTTTTGTTTTTTTTGGACGAAATAAAACATCATACTATAGTATGACTTCTGTGATTTTTTTCGACAAAGAAAAAGTCACTATAGTATGACGTTTGGGACGACATACTGTGCTATGACTTTTTCTTCATATTTTAGATGAACTATTACAGTATTTTTTTGGACGGAAAAAAACGTCATGCTATAGTATGACTTTTTGGTGATTTTTTTCAATGAAGATAAAGTCATACTATGGTATGTTTTTTTGGTTTATTTGGACGAAATAAAACATACTATAGTCTCAGGTGTTTTTATTTTTTTTTTTTGGACGAAATAAAACATCATACTATAGTATGACTTTTTGGCGATTTTTTTAAATGAAGATAAAGTCATACTATGGTATGACTTTTTCTTTATATTTTAGACGACATACATGTCTTCGGTGTTTTTTTTTCGGTTTTTTTGGACGAAATAAAACACTATAGTATGACTTTTGTGATTTTTTTTTCGACGAAGAAAAAGTCATACTATAATATGACATTTTGGATGACATACTGTGGTATGACTTTTTCTTCATATTTTAGACGACATACATGTCTTAGGTGTTTTTTTGTTTTTTTTGGACGAAATAAAACATACTATAGTCTCAGGTGTTTTTATTTATTTGTTTTGGACGAAATAAAACATCAGACTATAGTATGACTTTTTGGTGATTTTTTTCAATGAATATAAAGTCATACTGTGGTATGACTTTTTGATCATATTTTAGACAACATACTGTAGTCTCAGGTGTTTTTATTTATTTTTTTGGACGAAATAAAACATCATACTATAGTATGACTTTTTGGTGATTTTTTCGACAAAGAAAAAGTCACTATAGTATGACGTTTGGGACGACATACTGTGCTATGACTTTTTCTTCATATTTTAGATGAACTATTACAGTATTTTTTTTGGACGGAAAAAAACGTCATACTATAGTATGACTTTTTGGTGATTTTTTTCAATGAAGATAAAGTCATACTATGGCATGACTTTTTCTTTATATTTTAGACAACATACATGTCTTCGGTGTTTTTTTGTTTTTTTTGGATGAAATAAAACATCATACTATAGTATGACTTCTGTGATTTTTTTTCGACGAAGAAAAAGTCATACTATAATATGACATTTTGGACGACATACTGTGGTATGACTTTTTCTTCATATTTTAGATGAAATATTACAGTATTTTTTTGGACGAAATAAAACATCATACTATAGTATGACTTTTTTGTGATTTTTTTCGACAAAGAAAAAGTCACTATAGTATGACGTTTGGGACGACATACTGTGCTATGACTTTTTCTTCATATTTTAGATGAACTATTACAGTATTTTTGTTGGACGGAAAAAAATGTCATACTATAGTATGACTTTTTGGTGATTTTTTTCAATGAAGATAAAGTATGCTATGGTATGACTTTTTCTTTATATTTTAGACGACATACATGTCTTCGGTGTTTTTTTGTTTTTTTTGGACGAAATAAAACACTATAGTATGACTTTTGTGATTTTTTTTTCGACGAAGAAAAAGTCATACTATAATATGACATTTTGGACGACATACTGTGGTATGACTTTTTCTTCATATTTTAGACGACATACATGTCTTAGGTGTTTTTTTGTATTTTTTGGACGAAATAAAACATACTATAGTCTCAGGTGTTTTCATTTATTTTTTTTTGGACGAAATAAAACGTCATACTATAGTATGACTTTTTGGTGATTTTTTTCAATGAAGATAAAGTCATACTGTGGTATGGCGGCACAGTGGTGCACTGGTTAGCATTGTCGCCTCACAGCAAAAAGGTTCCGGGTTCGAATCCGGTCCTGGGCCTTTCTGTGCGGAGTTTGCATGTTCTCCCTGTGCTTGTGTGGGTTCTCTCCAGGTTCTCCGGCTTCCTCCCATCATCCAAAAACATGCACCTCAGGTCAGGTTACCTGGCGCCACGCTAGTGGCAGCCTGCTGCAGCATCTCCCCCCTGAGAGCCCCCCTGCTGTAGTGAAGAAATTTCCCCTCGGGGATTAATAAAGTGTATAATATCAAAATGACTTTTTCTTCATATTTTAGACGACATACATGTCTTAGGTGTTTTTTTTTTGACGAAATAAAACATACTATAGTATGACTTTTTGGTGATTTTTTTCGACAAAGAAAAAGTCACTATAGTATGACGTTTGGGACGACATACTGTGCTATGACTTTTTCTTCATATTTTAGATGAACTATTACAGTATTTTTGTTGGACGGAAAAAAATGTCATACTATAGTATGACTTTTTGGTGATTTTTTTCAATGAAGATAAAGTCATACTATGGTATGTTTTTTTGGTTTATTTGGACGAAATAAAACATACTATAGTCTCAGGTGTTTTTATTTTTTTTTTTTTGGACGAAATAAAACATCATACTATAGTATGACTTTTTGGTGATTTTTTTTCAATGAAGATAAAGTCATACTATGGTATGACTTTTTGATCATATTTTAGACAACATACTATAGTCTCAGGTGTTTTTATTTATTTTTTTGGACGAAATAAAACATCATACTATAGTATGACTTTTTTGTGATTTTTTTCGACAAAGAAAAAGTCACTATAGTATGACGTTTGGGACGACATACTGTGCTATGACTTTTTCTTCATATTTTAGATGAACTATTACAGTATTTTTGTTGGACGGAAAAAAATGTCATACTATAGTATGACTTTTTGGTGATTTTTTTCAATGAAGATAAAGTATGCTATGGTATGACTTTTTCTTTATATTTTAGACGACATACATGTCTTCGGTGTTTTTTTGGTTTTTTTGGACGAAATAAAACACTATAGTATGGCTTTTGTGATTTTTTTTTCGACGAAGAAAAAGTCATACTATAATATGACATTTTGGACGACATACTGTGGTATGACTTTTTCTTCATATTTTAGATGAACTATTACAGTATTTTGTTGGACGAAATAAAACGTCATACTATAGTATGACTTCTGTGATTTTTTTTCGACGAAGAAAAAGTCATACTATAATATGACATTTTGGACGACATACTGTGGTATGACTTTTTCTTCATATTTTAGATGAAATATTACAGTATTTTTTTGGACGAAATAAAACATCATACTATTGTATGACTTTTTTGTGATTTTTTTCGAAAAAGAAAAAGTCACTATAGTATGACGTTTGGGACGACATACTGTGCTATGACTTTTTCTTCATATTTTAGATGAACTATTACAGTATTTTTGTTGGACGGAAAAAAATGTCATACTATAGTATGACTTTTTGGTGATTTTTTTCAATGAAGATAAAGTATGCTATGGTATGACTTTTTCTTTATATTTTAGACGACATACATGTCTTCGGTGTTTTTTTGGTTTTTTTGGACGAAATAAAACACTATAGTATGACTTTTGTGATTTTTTTTTCGACGAAGAAAAAGTCATACTATAATATGACATTTTGGACGACATACTGTGGTATGACTTTTTCTTCATATTTTAGATGAACTATTACAGTATTTTGTTGGACGAAATAAAACATCATACTATAGTATGACTTTTTGGTGATTTTTTTCGACAAAGAAAAAGTCACTATAGTATGACATTTTGGACGACATACTGTGCTATGACTTTTTCTTCATATTTTAGATGAACTATTACAGTATTTTTTTGGACGGAAAAAAACGTCATGCTATAGTATGACTTTTTGGTGATTTTTTTCAATGAAGATAAAGTCATACTATGGTATGTTTTTTTGGTTTATTTGGACGAAATAAAACATACTATAGTCTCAGGTGTTTTTATTTTATTTTTTTTGGACGAAATAAAACATCATACTATAGTATGACTTTTTGGCGATTTTTTTAAATGAAGATAAAGTCATACTATGGTATGACTTTTTCTTTATATTTTAGACGACATACATGTCTTCGGTGTTTTTTTTCGGTTTTTTTGGACGAAATAAAACACTATAGTATGACTTTTGTGATTTTTTTTTCGACGAAGAAAAAGTCATACTATAATATGACATTTTGGATGACATACTGTGGCATGACTTTTTCTTCATATTTTAGACGACATACATGTCTTAGGTGTTTTTTTGTTTTTTTTGGACGAAATAAAACATACTATAGTCTCAGGTGTTTTTATTTATTTGTTTTGGACGAAATAAAACATCAGACTATAGTATGACTTTTTGGTGATTTTTTTCAATGAATATAAAGTCATACTGTGGTATGACTTTTTGATCATATTTTAGACAACATACTGTAGTCTCAGGTGTTTTTATTTATTTTTTTGGTCGAAATAAAACATCATACTATTGTATGACTTTTTTGTGATTTTTTTCGAAAAAGAAAAAGTCACTATAGTATGACGTTTGGGACGACATACTGTGCTATGACTTTTTCTTCATATTTTAGATGAACTATTACAGTATTTTTGTTGGACGGAAAAAAATGTCATACTATAGTATGACTTTTTGGTGATTTTTTTCAATGAAGATAAAGTATGCTATGGTATGACTTTTTCTTTATATTTTAGACGACATACATGTCTTCGGTGTTTTTTTGGTTTTTTTGGACGAAATAAAACACTATAGTATGACTTTTGTGATTTTTTTTTCAACGAAGAAAAAGTCATACTATAATATGACATTTTGGACGACATACTGTGGTATGACTTTTTCTTCATATTTTAGATGAACTATTACAGTATTTTGTTGGACGAAATAAAACATCATACTATAGTATGACTTTTTGGTGATTTTTTTCGACAAAGAAAAAGTCACTATAGTATGACATTTGGGACGACATACTGTGCTATGACTTTTTCTTCATATTTTAGATGAACTATTACAGTATTTTTTTGGACGGAAAAAAAACGTCATGCTATAGTATGACTTTTTGGTGATTTTTTTCAATGAAGATAAAGTCATACTATGGTATGTTTTTTTGGTTTATTTGGACGAAATAAAACATACTATAGTCTCAGGTGTTTTTATTTTTTTTTTTTTGGACGAAATAAAACATCATACTATAGTATGACTTTTTGGCGATTTTTTTAAATGAAGATAAAGTCATACTATGGTATGACTTTTTCTTTATATTTTAGACGACATACATGTCTTCGGTGTTTTTTTTCGGTTTTTTTGGACGAAATAAAACACTATAGTATGACTTTTGTGATTTTTTTTTCGACGAAGAAAAAGTCATACTATAATATGACATTTTGGATGACATACTGTGGTATGACTTTTTCTTCATATTTTAGACGACATACATGTCTTAGGTGTTTTTTTGTTTTTTTTGGACGAAATAAAACATACTATAGTCTCAGGTGTTTTTATTTATTTGTTTTGGACGAAATAAAACATCAGACTATAGTATGACTTTTTGGTGATTTTTTTCAATGAATATAAAGTCATACTGTGGTATGACTTTTTGATCATATTTTAGACAACATACTGTAGTCTCAGGTGTTTTTATTTATTTTTTTGGACGAAATAAAACATCATACTATAGTATGACTTTTTGGTGATTTTTTCGACAAAGAAAAAGTCACTATAGTATGACGTTTGGGACGACATACTGTGCTATGACTTTTTCTTCATATTTTAGATGAACTATTACAGTATTTTTTTTGGACGGAAAAAAACGTCATACTATAGTATGACTTTTTGGTGATTTTTTTCAATGAAGATAAAGTCATACTATGGCATGACTTTTTCTTTATATTTTAGACAACATACATGTCTTCGGTGTTTTTTTGTTTTTTTTGGATGAAATAAAACATCATACTATAGTATGACTTCTGTGATTTTTTTTCGACGAAGAAAAAGTCATACTATAATATGACATTTTGGACGACATACTGTGGTATGACTTTTTCTTCATATTTTAGATGAAATATTACAGTATTTTTTTGGACGAAATAAAACATCATACTATAGTATGACTTTTTTGTGATTTTTTTCGACAAAGAAAAAGTCACTATAGTATGACGTTTGGGACGACATACTGTGCTATGACTTTTTCTTCATATTTTAGATGAACTATTACAGTATTTTTGTTGGACGGAAAAAAATGTCTTACTATAGTATGACTTTTTGGTGATTTTTTTCAATGAAGATAAAGTATGCTATGGTATGACTTTTTCTTTATATTTTAGACGACATACATGTCTTCGGTGTTTTTTTGTTTTTTTTGGACGAAATAAAACACTATAGTATGACTTTTGTGATTTTTTTTTCGACGAAGAAAAAGTCATACTATAATATGACATTTTGGACGACATACTGTGGTATGACTTTTTCTTCATATTTTAGACGACATACATGTCTTAGGTGTTTTTTTGTATTTTTTGGACGAAATAAAACATACTATAGTCTCAGGTGTTTTCATTTATTTTTTTTTGGACGAAATAAAACGTCATACTATAGTATGACTTTTTGGTGATTTTTTTCAATGAAGATAAAGTCATACTGTGGTATGGCGGCACAGTGGTGCACTGGTTAGCATTGTCGCCTCACAGCAAAAAGGTTCCGGGTTCGAATCCGGTCCTGGGCCTTTCTGTGTGGAGTTTGCATGTTCTCCCTGTGCTTGTGTGGGTTCTCTCCAGGTTCTCCGGCTTCCTCCCATCATCCAAAAACATGCACCTCAGGTCAGGTTACCTGGCGCCACGCTAGTGGCAGCCTGCTGCAGCATCTCCCCCCTGAGAGCCCCCCCTGCTGTAGTGAAGAAATTTCCCCTCGGGGATTAATAAAGTGTATAATATCAAAATGACTTTTTCTTCATATTTTAGACGACATACATGTCTTAGGTGTTTTTTTTTTGACGAAATAAAACATACTATAGTATGACTTTTTGGTGATTTTTTTCGACAAAGAAAAAGTCACTATAGTATGACGTTTGGGACGACATACTGTGCTATGACTTTTTCTTCATATTTTAGATGAACTATTACAGTATTTTTGTTGGACGGAAAAAAATGTCATACTATAGTATGACTTTTTGGTGATTTTTTTCAATGAAGATAAAGTCATACTATGGTATGTTTTTTTGGTTTATTTGGACGAAATAAAACATACTATAGTCTCAGGTGTTTTTATTTATTTTTTTTTGGACGAAATAAAACATCATACTATAGTATGACTTTTTGGTGATTTTTTTTCAATGAAGATAAAGTCATACTATGGTATGACTTTTTGATCATATTTTAGACAACATACTATAGTCTCAGGTGTTTTTATTTATTTTTTTGGACGAAATAAAACATCATACTATAGTATGACTTTTTTGTGATTTTTTTCGACAAAGAAAAAGTCACTATAGTATGACGTTTGGGACGACATACTGTGCTATGACTTTTTCTTCATATTTTAGATGAACTATTACAGTATTTTTGTTGGACGGAAAAAAATGTCATACTATAGTATGACTTTTTGGTGATTTTTTTCAATGAAGATAAAGTATGCTATGGTATGACTTTTTCTTTATATTTTAGACGACATACATGTCTTCGGTGTTTTTTTGGTTTTTTTGGACGAAATAAAACACTATAGTATGGCTTTTGTGATTTTTTTTTCGACGAAGAAAAAGTCATACTATAATATGACATTTTGGACGACATACTGTGGTATGACTTTTTCTTCATATTTTAGATGAACTATTACAGTATTTTGTTGGACGAAATAAAACGTCATACTATAGTATGACTTCTGTGATTTTTTTTCGACGAAGAAAAAGTCATACTATAATATGACATTTTGGACGACATACTGTGGTATGACTTTTTCTTCATATTTTAGATGAAATATTACAGTATTTTTTTGGACGAAATAAAACATCATACTATTGTATGACTTTTTTGTGATTTTTTTCGAAAAAGAAAAAGTCACTATAGTATGACGTTTGGGACGACATACTGTGCTATGACTTTTTCTTCATATTTTAGATGAACTATTACAGTATTTTTGTTGGACGGAAAAAAATGTCATACTATAGTATGACTTTTTGGTGATTTTTTTCAATGAAGATAAAGTATGCTATGGTATGACTTTTTCTTTATATTTTAGACAACATACATGTCTTCGGTGTTTTTTTGGTTTTTTTGGACGAAATAAAACACTATAGTATGACTTTTGTGATTTTTTTTTCGACGAAGAAAAAGTCATACTATAATATGACATTTTGGACGACATACTGTGGTATGACTTTTTCTTCATATTTTAGATGAACTATTACAGTATTTTGTTGGACGAAATAAAACATCATACTATAGTATGACTTTTTGGTGATTTTTTTCGACAAAGAAAAAGTCACTATAGTATGACATTTTGGACGACATACTGTGGTATGACTTTTTCTTCATATTTTAGATGAACTATTACAGTATTTTTTTGGACGGAAAAAAACGTCATGCTATAGTATGACTTTTTGGTGATTTTTTTCAATGAAGATAAAGTCATACTATGGTATGTTTTTTTGGTTTATTTGGACGAAATAAAACATACTATAGTCTCAGGTGTTTTTATTTTATTTTTTTTGGACGAAATAAAACATCATACTATAGTATGACTTTTTGGCGATTTTTTTAAATGAAGATAAAGTCATACTATGGTATGACTTTTTCTTTATATTTTAGACGACATACATGTCTTCGGTGTTTTTTTTCGGTTTTTTTGGACGAAATAAAACACTATAGTATGACTTTTGTGATTTTTTTTTCGACGAAGAAAAAGTCATACTATAATATGACATTTTGGATGACATACTGTGGCATGACTTTTTCTTCATATTTTAGACGACATACATGTCTTAGGTGTTTTTTTGTTTTTTTTGGACGAAATAAAACATACTATAGTCTCAGGTGTTTTTATTTATTTGTTTTGGACGAAATAAAACATCAGACTATAGTATGACTTTTTGGTGATTTTTTTCAATGAATATAAAGTCATACTGTGGTATGACTTTTTGATCATATTTTAGACAACATACTGTAGTCTCAGGTGTTTTTATTTATTTTTTTGGACGAAACAAAACATCATACTATAGTATGACTTTTTGGTGATTTTTTCGACAAAGAAAAAGTCACTATAGTATGACGTTTGGGACGACATACTGTGCTATGACTTTTTCTTCATATTTTAGATGAACTATTACAGTATTTTTTTTGGACGGAAAAAAACGTCATACTATAGTATGACTTTTTGGTGATTTTTTTCAATGAAGATAAAGTCATACTATGGCATGACTTTTTCTTTATATTTTAGACAACATACATGTCTTCGGTGTTTTTTTGTTTTTTTTGGATGAAATAAAACATCATACTATAGTATGACTTCTGTGATTTTTTTTCGACGAAGAAAAAGTCATACTATAATATGACATTTTGGACGACATACTGTGGTATGACTTTTTCTTCATATTTTAGATGAAATATTACAGTATTTTTTTGGACGAAATAAAACATCATACTATAGTATGACTTTTTTGTGATTTTTTTCGACAAAGAAAAAGTCACTATAGTATGACGTTTGGGACGACATACTGTGCTATGACTTTTTCTTCATATTTTAGATGAACTATTACAGTATTTTTGTTGGACGGAAAAAAATGTCTTACTATAGTATGACTTTTTGGTGATTTTTTTCAATGAAGATAAAGTATGCTATGGTATGACTTTTTCTTTATATTTTAGACGACATACATGTCTTCGGTGTTTTTTTGTTTTTTTTGGACGAAATAAAACACTATAGTATGACTTTTGTGATTTTTTTTTCGACGAAGAAAAAGTCATACTATAATATGACATTTTGGACGACATACTGTGGTATGACTTTTTCTTCATATTTTAGACGACATACATGTCTTAGGTGTTTTTTTGTATTTTTTGGACGAAATAAAACATACTATAGTCTCAGGTGTTTTCATTTATTTTTTTTTGGACGAAATAAAACGTCATACTATAGTATGACTTTTTGGTGATTTTTTTCAATGAAGATAAAGTCATACTGTGGTATGGCGGCACAGTGGTGCACTGGTTAGCATTGTCGCCTCACAGCAAAAAGGTTCCGGGTTCGAATCCGGTCCTGGGCCTTTCTGTGTGGAGTTTGCATGTTCTCCCTGTGCTTGTGTGGGTTCTCTCCAGGTTCTCCGGCTTCCTCCCATCATCCAAAAACATGCACCTCAGGTCAGGTTACCTGGCGCCACGCTAGTGGCAGCCTGCTGCAGCATCTCCCCCCTGAGAGCCCCCCCTGCTGTAGTGAAGAAATTTCCCCTCGGGGATTAATAAAGTGTATAATATCAAAATGACTTTTTCTTCATATTTTAGACGACATACATGTCTTAGGTGTTTTTTTTTTGACGAAATAAAACATACTATAGTATGACTTTTTGGTGATTTTTTTCGACAAAGAAAAAGTCACTATAGTATGACGTTTGGGACGACATACTGTGCTATGACTTTTTCTTCATATTTTAGATGAACTATTACAGTATTTTTGTTGGACGGAAAAAAATGTCATACTATAGTATGACTTTTTGGTGATTTTTTTCAATGAAGATAAAGTCATACTATGGTATGTTTTTTTGGTTTATTTGGACGAAATAAAACATACTATAGTCTCAGGTGTTTTTATTTATTTTTTTTTGGACGAAATAAAACATCATACTATAGTATGACTTTTTTGTGATTTTTTTCGACAAAGAAAAAGTCACTATAGTATGACGTTTTGGACGACATACTGTGGTATGACTTTTTCTTCATATTTTAGATGAACTATTACAGTATTTTGTTGGACGAAATAAAACGTCATACTATAGTATGACTTTTTGGTGATTTTTTTCAATGAAGATAAAGTCATACTATGGTATGACTTTTTGATCATATTTTAGACAACATACTGTAGTCTCAGGTGTTTTTATTTATTTTTTTGGACGAAATAAAACATCATACTATAGTATGACTTCTGTGATTTTTTTTCGACGAAGAAAAAGTCATACTATAATATGACATTTTGGACGACATACTGTGGTATGACTTTTTCTTCATATTTTAGATGAAATATTACAGTATTTTTTTGGACGAAATAAAACATCATACTATTGTATGACTTTTTTGTGATTTTTTTCTAAAAAGAAAAAGTCACTATAGTATGACGTTTGGGACGACATACTGTGCTATGACTTTTTCTTCATATTTTAGATGAACTATTACAGTATTTTTGTTGGACGGAAAAAAATGTCATACTATAGTATGACTTTTTGGTGATTTTTTTCAATGAAGATAAAGTATGCTATGGTATGACTTTTTCTTTATATTTTAGACGACATACATGTCTTCGGTGTTTTTTTGGTTTTTTTGGACGAAATAAAACACTATAGTATGACTTTTGTGATTTTTTTTTCGACGAAGAAAAAGTCATACTATAATATGACATTTTGGACGACATACTGTGGTATGACTTTTTCTTCATATTTTAGATGAACTATTACAGTATTTTGTTGGACGAAATAAAACGTCATACTATAGTATGACTTTTTGGTGATTTTTTTCGACAAAGAAAAAGTCACTATAGTATGACGTTTGGGACAACATACTGTGCTATGACTTTTTCTTCATATTTTAGATGAACTATTACAGTATTTTTTTGGACGGAAAAAAACGTCATGCTATAGTATGACTTTTTGGTGATTTTTTTCAATGAAGATAAAGTCATACTATGGTATGACTTTTTCTTTATATTTTAGACGACATACATGTCTTCGGTGTTTTTTTTCGGTTTTTTTGGACGAAATAAAACACTATAGTATGACCTTTGTGATTTTTTTTTCGACGAAGAAAAAGTCATACTATAATATGACATTTTGGATGACATACTGTGGTATGACTTTTTCTTCATATTTTAGACGACATACATGTCTTAGGTGTTTTTTTGTTTTTTTTGGACGAAATAAAACATACTATAGTCTCAGGTGTTTTTATTTATTTGTTTTGGACGAAATAAAACATCAGACTATAGTATGACTTTTTGGTGATTTTTTTCAATGAATATAAAGTCATACTGTGGTATGACTTTTTGATCATATTTTAGACAACATACTGTAGTCTCAGGTGTTTTTATTTATTTTTTTGGACGAAATAAAACATCATACTATAGTATGACTTTTTGGTGATTTTTTCGACAAAGAAAAAGTCACTATAGTATGACGTTTGGGACGACATACTGTGCTATGACTTTTTCTTCATATTTTAGATGAACTATTACAGTATTTTTTTTGGACGGAAAAAAACGTCATACTATAGTATGACTTTTTGGTGATTTTTTTCAATGAAGATAAAGTCATACTATGGCATGACTTTTTCTTTATATTTTAGACGACATACATGTCTTAGGTGGTTTTTTGGTTTTTTTGACGAAATAAAACATACTATAGTATGACTTTTTGGTGATTTTTTTCGACAAAGAAAAAGTCACTATAGTATGACGTTTGGGACGACATACTGTGCTATGACTTTTTCTTCATATTTTAGATGAACTATTACAGTATTTTTTTGGACGGAAAAAAACGTCATGCTATAGTATGACTTTTTGGTGATTTTTTTCAATGAAGATAAAGTCATACTATGGTATGTTTTTTTGGTTTATTTGGACGAAATAAAACATACTATAGTCTCAGGTGTTTTTATTTTTTTTTTTTTGGATGAAATAAAACATCATACTATAGTATGACTTCTGTGATTTTTTTTCAACGAAGAAAAAGTCATACTATAATATGACATTTTGGACGACATACTGTGGTATGACTTTTTCTTCATATTTTAGATGAAATATTACAGTATTTTTTTGGACGAAATAAAACATCATACTATAGTATGACTTTTTTGTGATTTTTTTCGACAAAGAAAAAGTCACTATAGTATGACGTTTGGGACGACATACTGTGCTATGACTTTTTCTTCATATTTTAGATGAACTATTACAGTATTTTTGTTGGACGGAAAAAAACGTCATACTATAGTATGACTTTTTGGTGATTTTTTTCAATGAAGATAAAGTATGCTATGGTATGACTTTTTCTTTATATTTTAGACGACATACATGTCTTCGGTGTTTTTTTGGTTTTTTTGGACGAAATAAAACACTATAGTATGACTTTTGTGATTTTTTTTTCGACGAAGAAAAAGTCATACTATAATATGACATTTTGGACGACATACTGTGGTATGACTTTTTCTTCATATTTTAGACGACATACATGTCTTAGGTGTTTTTATTTTTTTTTTTTGGACGAAATAAAACATCATACTATAGTATGACTTTTTGGTGATTTTTTTCAATGAAGATAAAGTCATACTGTGGTATGGCGGCACGGTGGTGCAGTGGTTAGCATTGTCGCCTCACAGCAAAAAGGTTCCGGGTTCGAATCCGGTCCTGGGCCTTTCTGTGCGGAGTTTGCATGTTCTCCCTGTGCTTGTGTGGGTTCTCTCCGGGTTCTCCGGCTTCCTCCCATCATCCAAAAACATGCACCTCAGGTCAGGTTACCTGGCGCCACGCTAGTGGCAGCCTACTGCAGCATCTCCCCCCTGAGAGCCCCCCTGCTGTAGTGAAGAAATTTCCCCTCGGGGATTAATAAAGTGTATAATATCAAAATGACTTTTTCTTCATATTTTAGACAACATACATGTCTTAGGTGTTTTTTTTTTGACGAAATAAAACATACTATAGTATGACTTTTTGGTGATTTTTTTCAATGAAGATAAAGTCATACTATGGCATGACTTTTTCTTCATATTTTAGACGACATACATGTCTTAGGTGGTTTTTTGGTTTTTTTGACGAAATAAAACATCATACTATAGTATGACTTTTTGGTGATTTTTTTTCGACAAAGAAAAAGTCACTATAGTATGACGTTTGGGACGACATACTGTGCTATGACTTTTTCTTCATATTTTAGATGAACTATTACAGTATTTTTTTGGACGGAAAAAAACGTCATGCTATAGTATGACTTTTTGGTGATTTTTTTCAATGAAGATAAAGTCATACTATGGTATGTTTTTTTGGTTTATTTGGACGAAATAAAACATACTATAGTCTCAGGTGTTTTTTTTTTTTTTTTTTTGGACGAAATAAAACATCATACTATAGTATGACTTTTTGGCGATTTTTTTAAATGAAGATAAAGTCATACTATGGTATGACTTTTTCTTTATATTTTAGACGACATACATGTCTTCGGTGTTTTTTTTGGACGAAATAAAACATACTATAGTATGACTTTTGTGATTTTTTTTTCGACGAAGAAAAAGTCATACTATAATATGACATTTTGGATGACATACTGTGGCATGACTTTTCCTTCATATTTTAGATGAACTATTACAGTATTTTTTTTGGACGAAATAAAACATCATACTATAGTATGACTTTTTGGTGATTTTTTTCAATGAAGATAAAGTCATACTGTGGTATGACTTTTTCTTTATATTTTAGACGACATACATGTCTTCGGTGTTTTTTTGGTTTTTTTGGACGAAATAAAACATCATACTATAGTATGACTTTTTGGTGATTTTTTTCAATGAAGATAAAGTATGCTATGGTATGACTTTTTGATCATATTTTAGACAACATACTGTAGTCTCAGGTGTTTTTATTTATTTTTTTGGACGAAATAAAACATCATACTATAGTATGACTTTTTGGTGATTTTTTTCAATGAAGATAAAGTATGCTATGGTATGACTTTTTCTTTATATTTTAGACAACATACATGTCTTCGGTGTTTTTTTGTTTTTTTTGGACGAAATAAAACATCATACTATAGTATGACTTCTGTGATTTTTTTTCGACGAAGAAAAAGTCATACTATAATATGACATTTTGGACGACATACTGTGGTATGACTTTTTCTTCATATTTTAGATGAAATATTACAGTATTTTTTTGGACGAAATAAAACATCATACTATAGTATGACTTTTTTGTGATTTTTTTCGACAAAGAAAAAGTCACTATAGTATGACGTTTGGGACGACATACTGTGCTATGACTTTTTCTTCATATTTTAGATGAACTATTACAGTATTTTTGTTGGACGGAAAAAAATGTCATACTATAGTATGACTTTTTGGTGATTTTTTTCAATGAAGATAAAGTATGCTATGGTATGACTTTTTCTTTATATTTTAGACGACATACATGTCTTCGGTGTTTTTTTGGTTTTTTTGGACGAAATAAAACACTATAGTATGACTTTTGTGATTTTTTTTTCGACGAAGAAAAAGTCATACTATAATATGACATTTTGGACGACATACTGTGGTATGACTTTTTCTTCATATTTTAGACGACATACATGTCTTAGGTGTTTTTATTTTTTTTTTTTGGACGAAATAAAACATCATACTATAGTATGACTTTTTGGTGATTTTTTTCAATGAAGATAAAGTCATACTGTGGTATGACTTTTTCTTTATATTTTAGACGACATACATGTCTTCGGTGTTTTTTTGGTTTTTTTGGACGAAATAAAACATCATACTATAGTATGACTTTTTGGTGATTTTTTTCAATGAAGATAAAGTATGCTATGGTATGACTTTTTCTTTATATTTTAGACAACATACATGTCTTCGGTGTTTTTTTGTTTTTTTTGGACGAAATAAAACATCATACTATAGTATGACTTCTGTGATTTTTTTTCGACGAAGAAAAAGTCATACTATAATATGACATTTTGGACGACATACTGTGGTATGACTTTTTCTTCATATTTTAGATGAAATATTACAGTATTTTTTTGGACGAAATAAAACATCATACTATAGTATGACTTTTTTGTGATTTTTTTCGACAAAGAAAAAGTCACTATAGTATGACGTTTGGGACGACATACTGTGCTATGACTTTTTCTTCATATTTTAGATGAACTATTACAGTATTTTTGTTGGACGGAAAAAAATGTCATACTATAGTATGACTTTTTGGTGATTTTTTTCAATGAAGATAAAGTATGCTATGGTATGACTTTTTCTTTATATTTTAGACGACATACATGTCTTCGGTGTTTTTTTGTTTTTTTTGGACGAAATAAAACACTATAGTATGACTTTTGTGATTTTTTTTCGACGAAGAAAAAGTCATACTATAATATGACATTTTGGACGACATACTGTGGTATGACTTTTTCTTCATATTTTAGACGACATACATGTCTTAGGTGTTTTTTTGTTTTTTTTGGACGAAATAAAACATACTATAGTCTCAGGTGTTTTTATTTTTTTTTTTTGGACGAAATAAAACATCATACTATAGTATGACTTTTTGGTGATTTTTTTCAATGAAGATAAAGTCATACTGTGGTATGGCGGCACGGTGGTGCAGTGGTTAGCATTGTCGCCTCACAGCAAAAAGGTTCCGGGTTCGAATCCGGTCCTGGGCCTTTCTGTGCGGAGTTTGCATGTTCTCCCTGTGCTTGTGTGGGTTCTCTCCGGGTTCTCCGGCTTCCTCCCATCATCCAAAAACATGCACCTCAGGTCAGGTTACCTGGCGCCACGCTAGTGGCAGCCTGCTGCAGCATCTCCCCCCTGAGAGCCCCCCTGCTGTAGTGAAGAAATTTCCCCTCGGGAATTAATAAAGTGTATAATATCAAAATGACTTTTTCTTCATATTTCAGACGACATACATGTCTTAGGTGTTTTTTTTTTGACGAAATAAAACATACTATAGTATGACTTTTTGGTGATTTTTTTCGACAAAGAAAAAGTCACTATAGTGTGACGTTTGGGACGACATACTGTGCTATGACTTTTTCTTCATATTTTAGATGAACTATTACAGTATTTTTTTGGACGGAAAAAAACGTCATGCTATAGTATGACTTTTTGGTGATTTTTTTCAATGAAGATAAAGTCATACTATGGTATGACTTTTTCTTTATATTTTAGACGACATACATGTCTTCGGTGTTTTTTTTCGGTTTTTTTGGACGAAATAAAACATACTATAGTATGACTTTTGTGATTTTTTTTTCGACGAAGAAAAAGTCATACTATAATATGACATTTTGGACGACATACTGTGGCATGACTTTTCCTTCATATTTTAGATGAACTATTACAGTATTTTTTTTGGACGAAATAAAACATCATACTATAGTATGACTTTTTGGTGATTTTTTTCAATGAAGATAAAGTATGCTATGGTATGACTTTTTGATCATATTTTAGACAACATACTGTAGTCTCAGGTGTTTTTATTTATTTTTTTGGACGAAATAAAACATCATACTATAGTATGACTTTTTGGTGATTTTTTTCAATGAAGATAAAGTCATACTATGGCATGACTTTTTCTTTATATTTTAGACAACATACATGTCTTCGGTGTTTTTTTGTTTTTTTTGGACGAAATAAAACATCATACTATAGTATGACTTCTGTGATTTTTTTTCGACGAAGAAAAAGTCATACTATAATATGACATTTTGGATGACATACTGTGGCATGACTTTTCCTTCATATTTTAGATGAACTATTACAGTATTTTTGTTGGACGGAAAAAAATGTCATACTATAGTATGACTTTTTGGTGATTTTTTTCAATGAAGATAAAGTATGCTATGGTATGACTTTTTTTTAATATTTTAGACGACATACATGTCTTCGGTGTTTTTTTGGTTTTTTTGGACGAAATAAAACACTATAGTATGACTTTTGTGATTTTTTTTTCGACGAAGAAAAAGTCATACTATAATATGACATTTTGGATGACATACTGTGGTATGACTTTTTCTTCATATTTTAGACGACATACATGTCTTAGGTGTGTTTTTGTTTTTTTTGGACGAAATAAAACGTCATACTATAGTATGACTTTTTGGTGATTTTTTTCAATGAAGATAAAGTCATACTATGGTATGTTTTTTTGGTTTTTTTGGACGAAATAAAACATCATACTATAGTATGACTTTTTGGTGATTTTTTTCAATGAAGATAAAGTCATACTATGGCATGACTTTTTGATAATATTTTAGACAACATACTGTAGTCTCAGGTGTTTTTATTTATTTTTTTGGACGAAATAAAACATCATACTATAGTATGACTTTTTGGTGATTTTTTTCAATGAAGATAAAGTCATACTGTGGTATGACTTTTTGATCATATTTTAGACAACATACATCTCAGGTGTTTTTATTTATTTTTTTGGACGAAATAAAACATCATACTATAGTATGACTTTTTGGTGATTTTTTTCAATGAAGATAAAGTCATACTGTGGTATGACTTTTTGATCATATTTTAGACAACATACATCTCAGGTGTTTTTATTTATTTTTTTGGACGAAATAAAACATCATACTATAGTATGACTTTTTGGTGATTTTTTTCAACAAAGAAAAAGTCACTATAGTATGACGTTTGGGACGACATACTGTGCTATGACTTTTTCTTCATATTTTAGATGAACTATTACAGTATTTTTTTGGACGGAAAAAAACGTCATGCTATAGTATGACTTTTTGGTGATTTTTTTCAATGAAGATAAAGTCATACTGTGGTATGTTTTTTTGGTTTTTTTGGACGAAATAAAACATACTATAGTCTCAGGTGTTTTTATTTATTTTTTTTTGGACGAAATAAAACATCATACTATAGTATGACTTTTTGGTGATTTTTTTCAATGAAGATAAAGTCATACTATGGCATGACTTTTTGATCATATTTTAGACAACATACTGTAGTCTCAGGTGTTTTTATTTATTTTTTTGGACGAAATAAAACATCATACTATAGTATGACTTTTTTGTGATTTTTTTCGACGAAAAAAATGTCATACTATAGTATGACTTTTTGGTGATTTTTTTCAATGAAGATAAAGTATGCTATGGTATGACTTTTTCTTTATATTTTAGACGACATACATGTCTTCGGTGTTTTTTTGGTTTTTTTGGACGAAATAAAACACTATAGTATGACTTTTGTGATTTTTTTTTCGACGAAGAAAAAGTCATACTGTGGTATGACTTTTTGATCATATTTTAGACAACATACTGTAGTCTCAGGTGTTTTTATTTATTTTTTTGGACGAAATAAAACATCATACTATAGTATGACTTTTTGGTGATTTTTTTCAATGAAGATAAAGTCATACTATGGCATGACTTTTTCTTTATATTTTAGACAACATACATGTCTTCGGTGTTTTTTTGGTTTTTTTGGACGAAATAAAACATCATACTATAGTATGACTTCTGTGATTTTTTTTCGACGAAGAAAAAGTCATACTATAATATGACATTTTGGACGACATACTGTGGTATGACTTTTTCTTCATATTTTAGATGAAATATTACAGTATTTTTTTGGACGAAATAAAACATCATACTATAGTATGACTTTTTGGTGATTTTTTTCAATGAAGATAAAGTCATACTGTGGTATGACTTTTTGATCATATTTTAGACAACATACATCTCAGGTGTTTTTATTTATTTTTTTGGACGAAATAAAACATCATACTATAGTATGACTTTTTTGTGATTTTTTTCGACAAAGAAAAAGTCACTATAGTGTGACGTTTGGGACGACATACTGTGCTATGACTTTTTCTTCATATTTTAGATGAACTATTACAGTATTTTTTTTGGACGGAAAAAAACGTCATACTATAGTATGACTTTTTGGTGATTTTTTTCAATGAAGATAAAGTCATACTATGGTATGACTTTTTCTTTATATTTTAGACGACATACATGTCTTCGGTGTTTTTTTTCGGTTTTTTTGGACGAAATAAAACATACTATAGTATGACTTTTGTGATTTTTTTTTCGACGAAGAAAAAGTCATACTATAATATGACATTTTGGACGACATACTGTGGCATGACTTTTCCTTCATATTTTAGATGAACTATTACAGTATTTTTTTTGGACGAAATAAAACATCATACTATAGTATGACTTTTTGGTGATTTTTTTCAATGAAGATAAAGTATGCTATGGTATGACTTTTTGATCATATTTTAGACAACATACTGTAGTCTCAGGTGTTTTTATTTATTTTTTTGGACGAAATAAAACATCATACTATAGTATGACTTTTTGGTGATTTTTTTCAATGAAGATAAAGTCATACTATGGCATGACTTTTTCTTTATATTTTAGACAACATACATGTCTTCGGTGTTTTTTTGTTTTTTTTGGACGAAATAAAACATCATACTATAGTATGACTTCTGTGATTTTTTTTCGACGAAGAAAAAGTCATACTATAATATGACATTTTGGATGACATACTGTGGCATGACTTTTCCTTCATATTTTAGATGAACTATTACAGTATTTTTGTTGGACGGAAAAAAATGTCATACTATAGTATGACTTTTTGGTGATTTTTTTCAATGAAGATAAAGTATGCTATGGTATGACTTTTTTTTTATATTTTAGACGACATACATGTCTTCGGTGTTTTTTTGGTTTTTTTGGACGAAATAAAACACTATAGTATGACTTTTTGGTGATTTTTTTCAATGAAGATAAAGTCATACTATGGCATGACTTTTTCTTTATATTTTAGACAACATACATGTCTTCGGTGTTTTTTTGGTTTTTTTGGACGAAATAAAACATCATACTATAGTATGACTTCTGTGATTTTTTTTCGACGAAGAAAAAGTCATACTATAATATGACATTTTGGACGACATACTGTGGTATGACTTTTTCTTCATATTTTAGATGAAATATTACAGTATTTTTTTGGACGAAATAAAACATCATACTATAGTATGACTTTTTGGTGATTTTTTTCAATGAAGATAAAGTCATACTGTGGTATGACTTTTTGATCATATTTTAGACAACATACATCTCAGGTGTTTTTATTTATTTTTTTGGACGAAATAAAACATCATACTATAGTATGACTTTTTTGTGATTTTTTTCGACAAAGAAAAAGTCACTATAGTATGACGTTTGGGACGACATACTGTGCTATGACTTTTTCTTCATATTTTAGATGAACTATTACAGTATTTTTTTTGGACGGAAAAAAACGTCATACTATAGTATGACTTTTTGGTGATTTTTTTCAATGAAGATAAAGTATGCTATGGTATGACTTTTTCTTTATATTTTAGACGACATACATGTCTTCGGTGTTTTTTTTGGTTTTTTGGACGAAATAAAACACTATAGTATGACTTTTGTGATTTTTTTTTCGACGAAGAAAAAGTCATACTATAATATGACATTTTGGATGACATACTGTGCTATGACTTTTTCTTCATATTTTAGACGACATACATGTCTCAGGTGTTTTTTTGTTTTTTTTGGACGAAATAAAACATACTATAGTCTCAGGTGTTTTTATTTATTTGTTTTGGACGAAATAAAACATCAGACTATAGTATGACTTTTTGGTGATTTTTTTCAATGAAGATAAAGTCATACTATAATATGACATTTTGGACGACATACTGTGGTATGACTTTTTCTTCATATTTTAGATGAACTATTACAGTATTGTTTTGGACGAAATAAAACATCATACTATAGTATGACTTTTTGGTGATTTTTTTCAATGAAGATAAAGTCATACTATAGTATGACTTTTTGGTGATTTTTTTCAATGAAGATAAAGTCATACTATAATATGACATTTTGGACGACATAATGTGGTATGACTTTTTCTTCATATTTTAGATGAACTATTACAGTATTTTTTTGGACGAAATAAAACAGACTATAGTGTGACTTTTGTGATTTTTTTTTCGACAAAGAAAAAGTCACTATAGTATGACGTTTGGGACGACATACTGTGCTATGACTTTTTCTTCATATTTTAGACGACATACATGTCTTAGGTGTTTTTTTGTTTTTTTTGGACGAAATAAAACAGACTATAGTGTGACTTTTGTGATTTTTTTTTTCGACGAAGAAAAAGTCATACTATAATATGACATTTTGGATGACATACTGTGGTATGACTTTTTCTTCATATTTTAGATGAACTATTACAGTATTGTTTTGGACGAAATAAAACATCATACTATAGTATGACTTTTTGGTGATTTTTTTCAATGAAGATAAAGTCATACTATAGTATGACTTTTTGGTGATTTTTTTCAATGAAGATAAAGTCATACTATAATATGACATTTTGGACGACATAATGTGGTATGACTTTTTCTTCATATTTTAGATGAACTATTACAGTATTTTTTTGGACGAAATAAAACAGACTATAGTGTGACTTTTGTGATTTTTTTTCCGACAAAGAAAAAGTCACTATAGTATGACGTTTGGGACGACATACTGTGCTATGACTTTTTCTTCATATTTTAGACGACATACATGTCTAAGGTGTTTTTTTGTTTTTTTTTGGACGAAATAAAACAGACTATAGTGTGACTTTTGTGACTTTTTTTTCGACGAAGAAAAAGTCATACTATAATATGACATTTTGGACGACATACTGTGGTATGACTTTTTCTTCATATTTTAGATGAACTATTACAGTATTTTGTTGGACGAAATAAAACATCATACTATAGTATGACTTTTTGGTGATTTTTTTCAATGAATATAAAGTCATACTGTGGTATGACTTTTTGATCATATTTTAGACAACATACTGTAGTCTCAGGTGTTTTTATTTATTTTTTTGGACGAAATAAAACATCATACTATAGTATGACTTTTTGGTGATTTTTTTCAATAAAGATAAAGTCATACTGTGGTATGACTTTTTAATCATATTTTAGACAACATACATCTCAGGTGTTTTTATTTATTTTTTTGGACGAAATAAAACATCATACTATAGTATGACTTTTTGGTGATTTTTTTCGACAAAAAAAAAGTCACTATAGTATGACGTTTGGGACGACATACTGTGCTATGACTTTTTCTTCATATTTTAGATGAACTATTACAGTATTTTTTTGGACGGAAAAAAACGTCATGCTATAGTATGACTTTTTGGTGATTTTTTTCAATGAAGATAAAGTCATACTATAGTATGACTTTTTGGTGATTTTTTTCAATGAAGATAAAGTCATACTATAATATGACATTTTGGACGACATACTGTGGTATGACTTTTTCTTCATATTTTAGATGAACTATTACAGTATTTTTTTGGACGAAATAAAACAGACTATAGTGTGACTTTTGTGATTTTTTTTTCGACAAAGAAAAAGTCACTATAGTATGACGTTTGGGACGACATACTGTGCTATGACTTTTTCTTCATATTTTAGACGACATACATGTCTTAGGTGTTTTTTTGTTTTTTTTTGGACGAAATAAAACAGACTATAGTGTGACTTTTGTGATTTTTTTTTCGACAAAGAAAAAGTCACTATAGTATGACGTTTGGGACGACATACTGTGCTATGACTTTTTCTTCATATTTTAGACGACATACATGTCTTAGGTGTTTTTTTTGTTTTTTTTGGACGAAATAAAACATACTATAGTATGACTTTTGTGATTTTTTTTCGACGAAGAAAAAGTCATACTATAATATGACATTTTGGACGACATACTGTGGTATGACTTTTTCTTCATATTTTAGATGAACTATTACAGTATTTTGTTGGACGAAATAAAACATCATACTATAGTATGACTTTTTGGTGATTTTTTTCAATGAATATAAAGTCATACTGTGGTATGACTTTTTGATCATATTTTAGACAACATACTGTAGTCTCAGGTGTTTTTATTTATTTTTTTGGACGAAATAAAACATCATACTATAGTATGACTTTTTGGTGATTTTTTTCGACAAAGAAAAAGTCACTATAGTATGACGTTTGGGACGACATACTGTGCTATGACTTTTTCTTCATATTTTAGATGAAATACTTTAGTGTTAGGTATTTAAAACAAAATTTGGATGAAGAAAAAGTCATACGTCATATGACGTTTTGGACGACATAGTGTGGTATGACTTTTTCATATTTTAGACGACATACTATAGTCTTGAGTATTTTAGATTCTTTTGGACGAAAAAATACGTCATAGGACGACCTTTTGTTAATTTTTTTTTGGACGAATACATACATTGCTTCCAGTTGGATTCGAACCCATGACCTTCTCACTGCGAGGCAGCAGCACTAACTTGTTTAACAGGAAGCTGTAAGAAACGCTCCTATCTAATTTGCAGTGAGCCGACCTGATTAAAAAAAAAACAACCTCAGAAACAAATGTTTGCACATCAGACCGTGAAGCCCGTACTCACTGAGCAGAATGATGACACAAAGCAAGATGGCCACCAGCGCCCCGGTGCTGAGCCCCGCCCTCGCCGTGAGCGCCTCGGCGTTGCACAGCTTCATGTTGCCCTCGCGGTCACAGGTGCAGACTCTGATGGTCAGCGTGCTGGTGCTGCTCTGCATCGGGAACTCTCCGTCGGAGATGACCACGGGCACGTGGTAGATGCTCTTCTGCAGGCTGTTGTAGCTGTTCCTGCGCGTCAGGATCCAGGCCGTGTTGTCTGACAACAACAGAACATCCACTTACTACGCAGCAATCAATAACGTGCACGAATATTTCAATAAACTCTTCATGTGGCCTCCGCGGATGAGAAACCAAACAAAACTGCAGAACGTCAATGAATCACAACATCCACAGCGCAACGCTTGGTGTGATGAAGATTTACCGGGTTTAAATGCTTTGCGGGAACATTATCGATGTTGATGGGACACCCCGCGGACATCAGCTGGGAGTGTTTTACCTTTGTTATCGCGGACGGAGAAGTTGGCCTTCCCGGCAGCGTCCTGAGCCAGACTGAAGAAGAAGCGGTGTCCTCCGAGAGGCTCGTCAGGATCGGTGGCGCTCACTGTTTGGATCCTCTGGAAGGAGACGCAGACCGGTGAGGACATGGGCGTAACCCCAAAAAAAAGATCTGATCCGGGGTCTGCTAATCACACGCTGAATGCACGTGAACACTAGGTGCGTAATCGTTGAGAATTCGAGATGAAAACCATGACGACGGCTTTGTGTCGGGTGATAACCAACCTGATTAGCCTTCGCGTTCTCACACACAAACGTCTCGTAATTGGTGGCAAATATCGGAGCGTTGTCATTGACATCCAGCACTCTGATGTAGACCGGCACGCGGCTGATCTGTCGCGGGTTGTCTAGGAAACACAAAGGTGGATGCGGTGAGTTTATGCCGATAATTATTCCCAACACAAATGAAGCGAGGTGCACGTGTGCAGCTTTGTTTCCAAGCAAACTAATTATATCGAAATGCAAAGTTTATACGTATAAATAGATGAATGATGATGGCAAGGTCAAATCTGCAAAAGAATGAATCAGATGGTGCGAGTTTCTCTTTTTTTCTGGAGAAATATTTCTTTTGCACTTAATTATTTGACTTTTTGGTAATGGAAGACTTTTAATGTGAAATCTCTCAGCAGGAAGTCTGAAGTTTCACTGACAAAATAAAGTGAAAGCGAGGGCAATTAGTGAACGAGCAAAATGCTTCTGTTTAAAAGAAAAAGAGAAACTCGGAGCGCAAAGCAGTGAATTCAGTCCCATTTCGTGTTTTATTTCTTTTGCAGATGAAATAAATCCTTTGAAAGAGGAATTTATTAAAACAACTGGCGAAGATGGAGGAAGATTAACGTTTGCAGTCACATCAAACTCCCAGCAGCAAGTTGAAACAAAAGCCGATTAGAGAATAAAGACGCTCGCTCAAATATATTGAATTACACTTTTTAAAACTAGTGGAAAAACAGGAATAAATGCCACTTTCGGGGGAACGTATAGTGTTCGGGTGCCGTTCCAAACACCGGCGACTCACCGATACTTCACTTCGGAGATCAGAATCATTTCCAAAAATCCAATTTGGCCGACAGGACGAGAGGAAAATGTGTAAACAGAAATGTCCGCTGCACTCACTGAACTCCGTGGCGATGACGGAGATGTTGTGCCAGGCGTTCTCCTCTCGGTCCAGCTCCCGCAGGATGAACACCGACCCGTTCCCTGCATGGATGTTGAACACCCGGTCCATGTCTGTGCGCCGATCAATGGAGTACCTGCACACACACACACACACACACACACACACACACACACACACACACACACACACACACACACACACACACACACACACACACAGATGTAAACTTGTGCTCTCAGCCTGTGTGAAGAAGTGCGGCGTTCCCTCGGCGGCGGTCCCGGATCCGGTCGCGGGTACTGAGCTCCTCAGGTGTGAACCGGGCCAGAAACCGTCACACTCGCTGCAGAGTCGCGGTTAAATTGACATTCAGTGCGGCTGCAGAGGTTTAATCGGGCAGCGGGTACTCAGCGAGTCTGAATAAGCAAGATGGACACGTTCTGCACTCTGCTATTATTTCCTTTCTTTGCTATTCACACCACACATTAGGAAAAAGATGAATAAAGCATCAGTTCAGGAGGCGGCTTCCCACCAGAAGAAATACCAACTTTGTTGAAGAGAACAAAAAAATAGCTTTTTACCTGCACAAATGAGACAAAGAAAAACTAGTTAATTACATAATGAGGCTGCAGAAATCACCAAAAGAAACAACAACCTTTCTCAATTAGCTGTGCAGGCGAGGGACGAGGGCCGACCGGGAAAGTTCAAAGGCCGCTTCTGTTGCTATGAAACGGATGCTGCACGGGGACTCGCAGGGAACAGCGGGAAGCAATAACCTTCAAGAGGAAGTATTCAGCGTTGTCGCCTGAGTTCCGTAGTTTTTTGTTTCACCATTTGTGATTTCACGGTGAACGTGAGCAGTGCGAGCGGTGTTTCTGAGCGACGTTCCCGTTTCAAAAGGGGGCGGAGCTTCACTGTTCCAAGACCGAAGAAGAAGGCGCGTCAGGTCAGGAGACACCAGGTGGGTTTTTCTTTGCAACCGCAAATTCGTCCCCCGGGGTCAGACTGTCAACACCGAGTTCCACCGGGACCTTCTGAGGCGTCTGAGGGGAAAACATTCGCTGCGAACCACCTGAACTGTGGCGCCATGGCAACCGGGGTTTTCCAATGTGACAACGTCCGGCGGGACGAGGCTGTTTCAGGAATTAAACCTGGACTGTTTTTACTACTGCTAAAATTCTTTGGCTGCTGATCAGGGATTGTAAGTAAATCAAAATCAATTAAAGGGATAGTTTGACCTTTTTGAAATGATCTTTGCTTTGTTGCCATAAATGAAATGGAAAAAGCTTCAGGTCCGCACCAGCAGTCACCAAAATGTGTGGAACTCAGGTGCTAGTGTTGATCAAAAGGAGATAACTTGCTTGCTCGTGCGCAACAGAAACAGTCTGAACTTTCTGAACGGCCCTCGTATAGACTCGGACTCACAGAGGTTAGAGCTGAGTCGTATGTGGGTCCGATTGTTAACGAACGCAGAGCGGACGGAAATCAGGCCGGAAAGTATCGGAAAAACCTCAAACTTTCTGCATTCAGCTCAGTGAGATCGTGTTATCTTATGTGATTTGAGTGAACAGAACCTTCAACATACTATGGTTCACTGTCCTTCAGCGGTGAAGGATTTTTACACACACACACACACACACACACACACACACACACACACACACACACACACACACACACACACACAGAGCCAACAGGTTATCCAGCCGTGTTGTGTGTCTGGACTCCTGTGATGCATCAGTGTGATTAATGGAGTAACTGGCATCGGCGGGGGGGCGTCGAACAGAAAGGAGACCCCCGGAGGGAGACTATGAACCGGGGCTCTCACTGCACCGTCGCACCGCTCTCCTCTTCCTCCGGCCCCCCTCCCCACCTCCTTCGCCCCGCTGCTTCTCACGCATCAACCATTTCGGTGTCTTCATCTAATACCCCTCCCTCCCCCTCCTCCGCTCCCAACACCTCGACAGTAACTCTAACCTCGTTAAATCTGCGTCGGCCGTGAGCTTTACTAATTGCTTTTCTAATATTCCCAATAATTCAGCCGGCCGAGGCCGAACCCTTCGCCTGATTAATGACGGGGAGATAACGGCACCGCCTCGTCCTGACCGGGCGTCCAAAGTGCTGCTCTCAGCAGGCAGGCAGGCAGCCGGCTGGACGGAGAGTGCCGGGCGGAAGGACGTGGAGGGTTACAGAAACGTTAGTGATCAGCGCGACGGGGACACGTTTCCTCCTTCCTTCGCTGCAGAAGCTCCACTTCAGCTCCGGCTGACTCGCGAACGCAGCAGTTTCCCTCCAAGAACGAGAGGCGGTGCTGAGCCGAGCCGCTCCAAAGTTAGACTTCAGGAAAGTTTTTTTGTTAAATCTCAAAAGAGACATATCATCTTTTGGTAATACTTCACTTCGGGGTGAATGAATTCTCAAGGATTCCTGCATGAATTTCAGAAAGTAACATGAGTTCAAAGCCTTAATTAACATTGACTGAGATGAGTCCATCATCAATGATTTATTGATTTATTAAACATGATCATGATGAACTTCTTTGCACAGAGAACATTATGACATCATCATTAATTCAGCATTAGTTCCTCATGAGTTCATCATGTTTGTGATGGTGAACATTTGATCTTTACTGTCCATTGTGGGTAAAACTGCAGGAAGTGCAAATATTGTCCAATTATTATGACGTCTGAGTTATTATGTTTTATATTATTCACAGTAACCTGCAGGGAAATGGACAGACACAAAAACTGGAATATTTTGTGCAAAGAATTCATCATGATCATGTTTAATAAATCATATTTATAACCTTCGCTGTAATTCATGTCGTTCATGATCATGAATGAAAGATTTTGTTCCTGATGATTTCACGAGGTATTAATGCATGAATTCATGATAATTCATTCACCCTTTCTACATAATTTAAATCGTTTTATTTTCAGGCTGTGACTAATGATTGTTTTCCATCAATCTTCCTGTTCTCTTGTTTGGCCTCAAAAAACGGCCTGAAAATTGTAAAAAGAAAAAAAAAAATAATAATAACGTCCTTCAAAGTTTCTAAAAAATCAATTTCTGTTGTCTGTCCGAAATCCAAAGACAAGAAATAAAACCGGTAAAAAAAAAAAAAAGCAGCAGCTACTGAATAAATAAGGAGGAGTCTGTGGAAATCCCTTCAAATATGAACCAGTCATTAAAACAGTTGCTGCTGATTTTCTGCTGTTGACTAATTGTACTCAGCTTCTCCAAACTACACGATGAAACCTCGTCGCCCTCCTTGAACCTTCATTAAGTGGCTCTTCTGGATCAGCAGACAGAATCTGTCGTCCGTCGACGTTCAGACGTTGTATTTTTCGGAGCACTTTGGGGTCTTTTCAGACCGTCTGATCCGAGCGGGCCGACGTGCGCTGCTGCCCGAACTCTGCGTGAAACCTCCACAGTGTGAAGCAAAAAGTTTAACGGGGGAAAATGTTCCCGGTTAACCTTGAATATGGTTCAGGTTTTAAAAGGTGAGCTTCCGTCGGAGCAGCGTGGAATGACACCGACATCCAAGAAGGAGCAGGTCGTTATGATTCTGTCTTCGGCCGCTGCAGAGTTCCCTCTGCATGCATACATACGCACACATTCTCATATATATATATATATATATATATATATATGTATATATATATATATGTATACACTGTATATATAAATATCTATGTACTGTACGTCCTTGCATGCAGATGTGTTTGCTTACTCAAGCAATAGGATGCACCCACGCCTGCACGTGTGTCGCAACGACCTCATAAAGATAACGTCTCTGTGACTTCCTCACGCCAGGCGGCCCCCCCCCCTCCCCCTCCTCCTCCTCCTCCTCCTCCTCCTCCTCCACCCGAGTGCCTTTAAATGCCACAGGCTAGCTACCTCCTTGATGATGGGCGATAAAAGAGAATGATATCATATTTGACACCTGCAATAAAGTGGTGGAACTTCAACCTTGAGAGCCAACTCCCTTAGTGCATCATAAAAATTAAAAAAAAAGAAAAAAGACGGAGTCGAGGCGCTGCCATTACCCCCCCGGGGGCCCCCGTCGATAGAATACCTGCATAATCTGCGTCTCCATGAACGAAGTCGTGAATGAACTTTTGGCTCGTTTCATTGTTTAGGAGCGTTTTGCATGTTGCAGAACGAAGCGTCGGCGTTTCAATGCTGATTATGTTTCACTTATTCAGAAGTTTCAATTCATCTCACGCTAAATTTTATATTTTAAATAATTCATTTAAAAGAAGCTCCTGTGACTGAATGCAGAAATAAGTTAGATAGACCTGATATCTAACTCAAGGATCACTTTGTAGTTTTTTTCCCTCAGCTTTCAGTTTTCTTACTTTGAGGTGAAGCTCCAGAATAATGTAAAAGGTCAACGTTGAGTTTAAAGTAAACATGTGAACATCTACAGCTTTACAGCAGCATTTTATATCGAAGAAGGAAACACGACTGTAATTTCACCCATGCTGCATCAGTTGACCTTTTACATTAAAGTGGTAGAAAACAGCTAAAAAAGAACAATAATGTTAATAGATGTGTGTTTATTTGGTCCATAATTTGAAGTTTGAACCAGTGGTGTGAACGATGATGTGAAATGAACTGAGTTTATTGATTCTGTCTTCAAACGTTCTCAAAGCAAAGATCATCGGGAGCTAAAAATTCCTGTCTCGGATCATAATGTTTGTTTTTAGCCAAAGCAAAGAGCTCTCATATGTCTTGTGGAGATAAAAGCAATTCGTAACATCAAAGTCTTAAAAACTTAGATGACCAAACACTTCGCTACCAATCAGATGCGTTCTTCACCGTTTTAGGTTTTCAGGTGAAGTATTGAAATGACTGCAGGTTCATCTTCCGATGAGAGGAAATTTAAATCTTAATCAGTCTGTACTAATTGAAAACAAAGAATCCAACCTCAGTTATGGATTGATATTGTGATTTAATCTTTTAATATCTTGGTCATTATAGTATCTAAACATTCATGCTATATCTTGTTTTTTTTCACGACAGTCAAGGCTATCCAGATCTTTCATCATTTAATTAGAAAACACCAAGAGATGTTTTATATTAGGCTTCATATCAAGCAATAAAATAATTCAGTCGACGAGCACACACTTCGCAAAGAGGTCCGCCTTCAGTAATCGTAGCACTTTGTTCACGTCCTTCGTTACCTGACGAGACTGTGCTTGTCGTCGGGATCGGACGCGCTGAGCGAGCCGACGACGGTGTTCCTGGCCGCGTCCTCCTTCACCTCCATGATGTAGCTGGCGCGCTCGAACACCGGCGGCTCGTCCACGTCCTCCACCACGATCTTGACGGTGGCCTCGTCCCTGAAGGGGCCCATGGAGTAGAAGCGCGGGTTGATGTGGGCGTTCTCCACCTGCACGCGAAGGCTGTACTGACGCTTCCTCTCGAAGTCCAGAGGCTGAAAAAACGAGAAAAGGAAAAAGCTCCTTAACACATCAAAACTTCCCATCTTTCTTTGTGTTCTGAGATGAAAAAGCAAAGTTCCACTGTGACCTCCTTCTATCAAAGCGTTCGCCCACTATTTTTTTGTTTGTTTTACCTTTAAACGTTCATTTGCATGCAGCAGCATGTTCAGCTGCTCATTTTGGGGAAAACTAATCTGCATTTCGAGCATCCTGCCGCATTTAATTTTAGGTCAGATTGTTGTTGTTTTTTTATTCATTAAACTGACAATCTCCTCCAGAGCATCTAATGAGCGCATGTGAAGGGTCTTAGTGTCTTGTTCAAGGACACTAACAAGACCGCTGACGTACACGCGTGAGGCCGCCGCACACACGCCCGGCTGGGATTTCACTAAGTGCGGCAGGATAATGTGACTGATGTGGCATTTTGGGGGAAAAACAAACATCACGACGTCACGGCCGGGCTAACGCACAAAGACAGAAGACAGTGTGGTTTTTTTTGTCAAGGCTGGAAATCTGATTAGTTAGCGTTTACCGTTTCAACTGTACAGCCCGTCTTCACAGAAAACAATAAACAGGCCGCCTTTTATTTTATTTTTTATTTTTTTACTCAATCAACTTCTTAGATTCTTTCCAGCTTGATTTCCTCGATCCTCGGAGCGCCGCCGCTCCGCCGAAACAATCCATCAAAGTTGTGTTGTGATCTTCGCGCGGTGACATCTGTTCATTTTGCTGTTGTTTTTGTAAGATGAAAAGATCAGCACGACGGATCAGTTTGGAAACGGAGCGACGGGGAAGATGTTGGTGTTCCATTTGACTTCACGTTGAAAGAAAATATGAAAATTAACGTGGAAAAGCAAAAACAAGGATTATTAATAAAGATGATTAGAAAAAGAATATGAACGGGGCTTCCTGTTGAAGGCTGCATTTTCTTTTTTTTAAGGTTTAGGTGAGCATTAACTGAAATTATTAATCAATAATAGATGCTGCATATACATCTGTGGCCTTTAGAAAATCACCACCCAGACTAAAGACTTAAGCGTCATTATTTTGCCTGTAAGTCGTCCTATACTGCGTCTGTGCTTGACCTTTCCCGTCTCTATATTCTACACTTTCATTTCAGCCATTTGTTCAGTTGAAAGGAAACAGCTTAGTTATTTTTTTCATGCACGCTCCCCGAACATTGTGCATCGGCTGCTGTTCCATCCTTTAACGTACGGATGATGGATGATGAATAGGAGCCGGAGTCCTGCGTGTTTCTAATGTTTTCTGTTGTTTCGGTGGGGTTTCTGCTTTTCCTTCACTTAACTTTTCTTCTTCTTTTCTTTTCTTCATAAAAGAAGTTGCAGCCAATGAAGGTATCCCCCTATTGATGGATATAATTGGGGAGCGGTGCATTTTAATGAATGCGCGCCCGGCGCCGAGCAGGAGCAGCTGGATCAGAGCGAGCTCCCCTCGCAGGCTGCCTACTGTACATATGAAAGGATCCCGGGGTCCGTGATCGTTGGAAACAGCCAATGAAAGCTTGAAAAATTCCAGATGGAAGTGGGCTGCTTTCTGAAAGCATGCAGAGGAACATATTATGAGCCATTGATTTTTCTCTGTTTGGTGTTAAGGCATTGGGAGACGGCGCGTCCACGGGAGGAATGTGCCGCTTTTGAAGGACTGGTACAAGCTGAGATGGGACGCACTGCAACTCGACAAGCCCATTTAATTAGTAGGTTCAGAATTAGAGCACTACCCTCCTCTCACACACACACACACGCACACACACACACACACACACACACACACGCACACACACACACACACACACACGCACACGCACACACACACACACACACACACACACACACACACACACACACACACGCGCGCGCACTATGCCACATCTACTACAGCACCACCGCGGCTACAAAAGGCAATTATGTCATCTTCCACTTAATGATGGCATGATGGAGGCGATCGATCGATAGGCTGCAGAGAGGGCGCTTGATAAGGCAACTGCCAGATACTGTTGAATACATCAAACGCACCACAGCCGAATGATGCGATCCATACCGAGCATCAATATTTCTGCTTTGGTCTCGAGCCGAGAGGAAGAATGAATCGCACTCCAAACAAATGTACTGGAAGAGAGGGCAAGTGTAAAGTTGGAATTTAATAACTCTCCTGTCCATCTTCTGGCTGTCAGAGCGAACGGATATAAAAAGTTTCCTTCACTTTTTTTCTTCATCGAGTACATTTCATGCCGTTGTTTATCCTTTTTCTTTTGGTGGAAATGAGAGAGAGAGAGAGAGAGAGAGAGTGTGTGTGTGTGTGTGTGTGTGTGTGTGTGTGTGTGTGTGTGTGTGTGTGTGTGTGTAACATGATTTAATTTTTATCATGCATTATTTTAAATTCTGGTTTTTCATTGATATAGACCTAATAACAAGGTTTTTACATAGAAGACTCGTTTTTAAACTTTGCAGTCTCACCGTTAAATCAAAGCTCATTTTAAGGACTTCTCAACAATAGTCATTTAAAATAATTACAATCAGTAATTACCTCTCTATAAATCAGTTTATATTGTTAGAGCAGTGTTAAACCTTCCAACAAACTGCATTCAGCATTTAAAGCTGCAATGCGGGACTTTTAACACATGAATGAGTCTGCCAGATAATTCTCTTTATATTTCTTAGAATACAGAGTTTTTCAAATCTGGTGTCTGGTGAGACGTTCCCCGCCCCCACCAGCCTGTGATGTAAGCGTGTCGACAGCGGTTTTTGTAATAATTACCCTCCCTGGCAGCAGGGGGCGACACAGGGAAACGCAGGGATTAGCTCTCACCGTGCTCTTCATATGTGAACAATATGACCAACATGGGGACAGAACAAGACGGGGACTTTTCCTGAGAAGGAAAAAGTAGCCATGAGCCAGAAAAGTACTTCATAAAGTACTTCATAAAGTACTTCATCTTAACTTTATCTGCTCTGTAAATTCACACCAGGAGCCGCTGGTGTCTCCGAATAAATCAGGACTAATATCTGAAATTAGTTCCATATCTTTGTTTGCCTTTTTTAGTAAAACATTTACACAGCGTCACTGTAATGTTGGCGGAGCTGCAGCTGAACTCGGCCGTCTTTTGTACACAAGATGCGTTCAGGCTCAGTACGGCATACAGGACAAATGAAAATGCAGGTTGTTATGCAGCCTGTGGAGCTGCACTGATTGAAATGGAAACTTATTTGTTGTCATAAGTCACATGACCTTTTATTGTACATAAAAAAATGTACTTTAAATGGTTGAGTTTCTTTGTTTTTCAATCGATGTTTTGTGTGTCCTGTTTTCTTCCTGGTTTGTGTCTGCAGGACTTCCTCTGGGGGAGCCTGAGGCCCGTGCAGGCCTCCACCAATCAGACCTGACAGGCAAAACCCAGGGCAAAATAAAAAAAACTGTCACAACTGTAATATAATGACCATAACAAAAAAAATGTTTTATCAAGTTTTGCATCAATATTTCTACAGCAGAAGTAAAATTTTGACAAGACCCAGAGATAAAACTACATCCATGGTCATGTGACCAACCATTAACCCCCCCCCCCCCCCCCCCCCCCCCCACAGAGGACCAGCGGACTGACCTTCCTCAGCACGATGATGCCGTCCTGAGTGCTCCTGTTGGTGGTGATGTCGAACATCCCGGGGCCGTCGCTCCCAATGATCCTGTAGTCCATCTCGGCGTTCTGCCCGATGTCGGCGTCCATGGCCCGGATCGCTCCCAGCGCCGAGCCCAGCTGCAACGACTCGGGCACTCTGAACTCGTACAGAGCTGCACACAGACCAAGTGTCAACACCAGTATTTTACTGTTTGTGTTGTTACAAACAGAGAAAATGGAAGAGATGAGGAGTGCGAGCGAGTGCGGGGGTTACGACAACACGGGTCACGTCCTTGATGTTTTCTTTTTCTCATTTTTTTTTTTATTTTCTTTTCCCCAACACGCAAAAACATTCAATTCATTTCAGACATTACGCTTAATCGAGGAGCGGTTAGACGCCCCCTAAAACACAAGCTCAGATCAATTCATAAAAAAAACCACAAGAGGGTACACCGGCTAAAAGAGAAACAACCTCCTCCTCCTCCTCCTCCTCCTCCTCCTCCCCCCCCCCCCCCCTCCACACACCCCTGTCAGCCACAGAGCATCACAAATGACTGCTGTTTCTATGACCTTGTTAGTGAAAGAAGAAATAAGAGTACGTGGGTGAGGCAAGAGAGCAAAGAATAGAAGAGAGCAGGTCAGGCAGAGAGTGAGTCAGAGAGCTGCACTGGAGCACTGGAGTGTGTGTGTGTGTGTGTGTGTGTGTGTGTGTGTGTGTGTGTGTGTGTGTGTGTGTGTGTGTGTGTGTGTGTGTGTGTGTGTGTGAAAAGGGACTGTGAGATTTAGTGCTGCAACATTCGCAGATCAGCTGCGTGGAGCCGACATCTCATATGCGGTAAAACATATTTCATTTTCCAAAACAGACGTTTGGCCTTTCACATTAAGTTGCTACCGGCGGTATCGACTCTTCGCTCCAAGTTTAGCGCGGAACATAAATTCTGGGGCCAATTTGTGCAACATAAATTAATGGCAGCTTCTTCGTCTTTTTTTATTTATTTATTTATTTATTTTTTGAATTTTTTTATATCTCCTTCTTGTTTTGTGAGATGATTTCTGGGTTCGAGGCGGATGAATTGATGGCCGTCTGTCGACCAACCAACCCCCCAACCCCCCCGCCCCCTCACCCCTCCCCTCCTCTCCCCCCGCCTGCATCTCGTATGCTTAAATAAATAGCCGGACCTGCAGGAGGGGAGCCGGGGTGTGATGTACACACAGCCTGCGGAGACAAACAGCACTGACACACTAATAAAACATGCTGACAGTGTTTTGGCAACGCCTGAGTCGGCAGGTCTCCGTGACGCTGACACTTGCCACACACACACACACACACACACACACACACACACACACTCAGAGAGAGAGAGAGAGAGAGAGAGAGAGAGAGAGAGAGAGAGAGAGAGAGAGAGAGAGCGAGCGAGCTAGCGACGCAGCATAGGAAGGTTTCCCTGGGCTAACAGGTATTTAGCATTGGGTGGAAAAGAAGAGGCATCACTCCGGCAGACAACAATGATATCGCTTCCTGACACTCTACCTCCTCTGGGTGTCCCATTACAATATCTCTTCCTCTTCCAACCCCCCCCCCCGCCCCTCCACCCACCCCTCTGGCCTCTATCACAGCCTGTCTTTTTGTGTCGTCCGCCTCACTCTTCCTCTTTCTTCTTCTATCTTCTTCCCCTTCTGTCACCTCCTCGATCCCCGTCGCATCCATCCACCCCCCCCCCCCACACACACACCTCCCTCCCTCCCTCCTCTCACTGTTCATTCATTGGTGGAAGGGGCTGAGATGATGACAGTGTCTGCCACTCCCTTTCCCCAGACACACACACACACAAACACAAACACACAAACACACACACACACACACACACACACACACACACACACACACACACACACACACACACACACTGGGAGTGACAAATATGAAGGGGTGGGGGGTTCTGCAGCCCGTGTGATTTGCCTTTTGCATCAGCTGTCGTACAGTGTGGTGTTTGCCGCTACTGAGGGGGAGGGAGGGGAGGGAGGGGGGACACACGACGACACCGGTAATCTGTCAATCCGATCTGGTTGCCTTTCGCACGAGAGGAAACGAGAGTGGGAGGGAGGGAGGGAGGGAGAAGAAAGGGAGAGTACATGTGAGACTGAAAAAGAGTAGGTAGAGTTACAAAAAAAAAGGAAAGATTGATGACTGATGAGTGAGAGTGTTACAGAATAATTAAATATATATGTGTGTATATATATATACATATATATATACACACACCTTTATGCCTTTATATATATATATATATATATATATATATATATAAAGGCACCAAGGACAGTTGGAGCTCCGAATCGAGAACGTTGGTTTTATGGAGTAAAAGGCAGCATAAGAAAGACTTAATAGACAAAGAGAGAGGAAGAGCAGGAGAGATAAAACCCAGTGAATGTACTCTCTTCATTTAATAGGGATTACAGGGCTGATCTGATGCACTTTGCAGGACCCTTCGCTCCGTCATATGGCTCTATATTTAATTACTCTGCTGCCTTTAAGAGGCCCGTCGCAGTCGCACAAAAACACAGAGCTCCCTGCAATAATCCAAATTCATTTTGAAACTGACACCAGATGGGGGCTGCCTGCTCTGGCACCGGTCACACTGACAAGTGCTTTTCATGAGCTCAGGATTGGTCACCGTGGGCGCGTGTGTGTGCGTGTGCGTGTGTGTGCGTGTGTGCGTGTGCGTGTGCGTGTGCGCGTGTGCGTGTGCCTCCAGAAGGGCTGCGTGTACTCACTCTTGGTGAAGCGCGGCGGGTTGTCGTTCACGTCGGACAGCGTGATGCTGACCGTCGTGGTTCCCGAGAGCCCGCCCATCTGTCCGGCCATGTCTTTGGCCTGGATCACGACCTGGTAGTTTTCTTTGACCTCTCGGTCCATGCCGGGCAGAGCCGTCTTAATCAGGCCTGGGGGGATGGGAGAGGGAGGGGGGGCAGAACAAAAACAACAGCACAGATTTACAAAGAGAACACAGAACACGCTGCATTCGATCAGGCTTGTGCAGATTCTCTGATTCCAGTTGGATTACCTGTTATTTTATTGCATTAAAAATCAATCAAGCTTTTATTTTGAAAACTATGAAAAAACAAACAACAACACAAGTTTAACCGCTCGCTGTTGCATCATCAGCTGCTTGTTTGTGTGAGGTGTGTGCTCTGCACCGGACGACCCCGCGACCTCGTTCCTTCTTTTTAATAATAGGAGCAATTTTCAACAGAAACATTTTACAATTTCGAAACTGACATCCTTTACTCACACAGTATATTCGATATTTCATGATATAACTGAGTTGTGAAAGTAATTTCCTGTATTCTACACAATACTGAGTATTAAAAGGGCATTTTTCCATATACTGGCAATATATGGACAAAAAAACCAACTGTATACAGTAAATACAATGTGCAAGGAGCTATAATGAGGTCATTAAACCAGGACACGAAATAATTAATGAATTTAGTGATTAATCCACAAATATGATCTAATCCAGAACTATTTTGATGATTAATTCATTCATTTTACGACCAAAACGTCCTGAAATCGAATCGAAGCGACTCAACCGATTGAGCTTGACAGAATATTTGGGGCTTTTTGAGGCTGTCGGTGATTAAAAAACAAAAAATTAAACTTTTCCGTACAACCTTCATAAAATCAACACGACACACCACATAAAGCTAACGACCTGCTCGCGTCTGGAGAAATCACCTGAAACATTTATCCACCGAGCGCTTCAGCGTCAGCTGTATCGAATTAATGATATTTCAGTTTTTTATTTTTTTGGATTCATGCATCTGCAGGTCGGATAATTAAACCACTAAGAACGTTTTATTACTGAAAGGTCAGGGCTCTTGCTCTGTATGCGCGGCAGCACTGAGCTCAGCGGCCACCCACGAGCACATTTTTGGTGTTCGTGTTGTCGTGATTTAACTGGTTAGTGAACCAAAGGGCCGATCCACCCCCAAAAAAACCCCCAAAAACCCGGCGGCGTGTTCATTTAATTATCTAAACATTTGGCCTCCAAATGCGTTCGGCGTCATTTATCTCCTCTTTGGAATTAAGACGGTTAATGTTCAGCCTTTCGAGTTCTCCGCTCCGACACGTCACAGCTCCGGTTCTGGAGTCGGGACAAGCGAGCGAGCGGAGCCCGGTAATTGGCAGTGCTAGTCGAAAAAAGGTGCGCACGCCGTCTCCCATCACAGTCGCTCTTAAATCCCCGTCTGCTATTACACGTTTGAATTAGAGGCGTCATAAAAGAGAAGCGGGTGGAGGCGTGGAGGAGAGAGATGATGCACAGACAGACGGCGGAAGAAAGATGAAAAAAACAAATTTCACCCTAAATAAACTGCTTTGACAAACTTCAGCACTTTCGGGCTGAATAGATGATTCATTGCACATCAAACAATGAGGGAGAGGCTGACGTGGCGCATCAGATCACGCTGGCCTACGCTGTTCAAAAAAGGCCTCTCCAACTTGCTCTTTTCTTCCTCCCATACATAACATGGGAGAAAATGAAACGCAGGCACAACAATGAAACTTCCTCCTTTTCTTTTTATCCCCCCTCCTCCTCCTCCTAACAACGTGCAATTCGTCTCGCGGGCCGTTAAGAGGACCGCGGTCGTTTAGGCGACGTTGCAAAGCAGAAGAAGCGAGAAGGTGCAGCGACGGCTCGCCCTGGATCTCCGTCTACCTTTGTTATTGCTTAATGATTACGGTACACACACAAGAGGAGGAGAGGAGGAAACAAATCCTGCTTATAATGCGATGTCCAGGCATGTCTTTTGTGTAAGAGACGTCAGCTTACATACCACATGTGGGATAAACCATATTACTGTTAATCCCTCCGCTAATCTGCAAATGGCTTTTTTTTTTTTTTGTCGACTCCCTTTTGTTTAAGCTATAAAAAAATAAAAAAATAAAAAAAAAAACGAGCGGGATGTTTTCCAAAGCGCACATTAATGATTAAAAGTAACAAGCGACTAGATTTTTGGGGGGGATTGGTGATTCGCCACTACGAATGCTACGAATCCCTCCTGCCCGTCCGCCAGTCAAGCCTGCGAGAGGATGCTGGTGTTTTTCCTCTTTGGTTAAAAGGAGTAGTTTGGTTGTGATTACCTGCCTGGTAAAATTTCTGTCTTGCTTGGGATGCGTTATGTTTCCTGTAATGGCCACCTCCAGCAGGAGTGTGTCAACTTGTTGTGTTTGGGCTTTGGGGTTACACGTGTAGGTGGAAAGCAGTGATGGCATTGTTAGAGCAGGAGGATGAGAGCTTTGCCACTCGAGAAAGAGCACATTAGTTAAGCAGCGAGGAGAAATTAAAATATTTGGCTTTTTCAATGACAGATTTCCTGGTGTAAAAGTGCTGCGTTCTGATTTCAAAACGTTCGTCTCGTTCTCATGATCCCATTTGATGTTTTAGATCAGGGCGCTCCAACCTGTTTAGTTTTTTCCTCTGGGAACTACTCTGACAAGCGTCCGAGAGCTACTAATGTTCAGTAACACTTATTCACATAGCTGAGCTCCACCCAAACAGTTACACAGATGTGCTTTAAATGCTCACTGCAGTGCACGCAACTCTGGAACGTGTCAAACAAAGTGTTCCAATATCAGATTTAACTCATGAAAGACGCCACTGACCGGTCTCGGGGTCCACGGAGAAGTAGGGCTGGCCCTCCAGGATGCTGTACACCACCCTGGCGCTGTTCCCGTACGTACCGTCGTCTGCGTCCGTGGCCGTCACCTGAATTACCGAAGTGCCTGTGGGAGGAAGATTCATGACAATGATTTAGATCAACTCTTCAATTCTGCTTGAAAATTGCCTGCTGGATAATTGTCTCAGCTGATGCACCTTCTGATGAGGTGTCGGATCCTCTTCTAATCATTCCCACGCAGAATGTGACGGATCATCTCTGTCCCTTTGCGTTACCCAAACCGATCTTTCGTCCTCGGCCACTTATACTCTCATACGTGATTGATTTCTGCAGCTAATCGATAAGTCCTAATGTATTTTTCTAAGTATATCTCCCTAAGCATGCCAGCGGCACCGATACAGGCTCTTTCCAAACCCCAAGAAGCCTATTAGCGTATCCACAGATCTGCAGTGTCCAAGAAGCCAAATATCTGATCGCAGCCGAACGACTGTGATCCATTTTCTCTTCCAGAGAGGCTGAAGCCCTATTTCAGTAGAACAAAGGGAAACGGTTAGCCAAGTGCTACCTCCCAAATGGTGCCTTGCGGGGCCAAGTGTTGCCTCATTACATGCAGAAGAAAATTAATTGAGTAGAAATATTTAATGGCAAAGTGGTATAAATATAGAATTGTGCAATACAATGGGATAACGACCTCATGAAACTTCTCTAATTTGATGTCAGTCGAGTTTTGTGCGGGCTTGAGAGGAGAGTTTCCCCTCCTTTGAAATCGATGACATTCGTAGGGATGAAGGAGGAATAAAAAAGAAAAAGAAAAAACTCGGGAGGGACCGAGAAGCAGACAGAGAAAGAGCACGGCTGTCTGATTTGGTGTAAGTGACAGTTCGGGAGGATTCTTGAGCAAGTTCACCGAACCTTGATCGCTAATACCTTTAACTAGGGAATTAGACTCAAAGAGGCTTTTCTGACATGGCGGCTTTTAGAAAATATCACTGATCCACATCAGCCATCTCATCGCTGACTTTAAGCTTTTGAGAAGAAGAATTTTCTGACAAACACTTCAGGAATAATCGGTTTCTTTTTTCTTTTTTTTTTGCAGATGGAGTAAATTACCCCGACTGTAATCATTCAGTTGTCAAAGAAGCGGCGCGTCAAAGTCGTCCCGAGGAGTCCGAGCGGAGCATGTCAGAGCTCTGAGACTGTAATAAAACCTAACTTGTATGTCACATTTTAAAGGGGCAGTGTCTCACAACGCAGTCACTCGTGAACACATGCTCTGCCAAGCGGTGACATCACACCTCGGTTGTTGCCATGGGCACCCGTGCTGCCCTTAGATAAGTGCTGGCCTCTCTCTTGGGGCCGCTGAACCAAGTGACAACTCTGTCACATGTCTGGGCTGCAGGACCGAGCGTCCCGAGCGTCCCCGAAGCTCGGGCAGCGGCAGGAGACACGGTTCACACCGTGTTGTCATGCAAGTATTGATTAGTGGAGGCTATTTATACTGGTTTTTTTCTGTATTCATGAGGTCTGTATGTACTTTCGGACGGAGAGCTGGAGCCAAAGTGCACGGCGGATTAAAGTTTCATTTGGTGCCGAATGACGGGGAACAAATGATGACGCGCAAACGGCAAATGGTGGCATCTCAGAAAGTGGCACTGCAGAAACAGAAGCCGCGATTATTCGGCGCGATGACACACTTGACAACGCTGGTAATTAAATTAAATACTGTTTTAATAAGATACAATACAGTATTTAAAAGATTATCTCCACCAGCGTTGGAACCGTCTCACACACACACACTTTACCTTGTTTATTCTTTGCCATGAAACAGCTCCGTCTTTCTCATTTAATTAGTCGGACCCCCCTCTTTGTTGAGTCGGCATCGTTATGGCGATTGATAAACTCCCATTGATCCAGTAAGACGGGCATTTTAGAAGCGTCTCCATCCTACTTGAATCGTAATCCTTTTAATTCGTCTCTTCGCACGCGCGAGCGCCAACCTTCCTTTGTGTGAACATTTAATTGTCTGGTTTACATGGTTTTTTTTGTTTTTTTTACATGAATGTAATTAACTTTGCTTCTCCGGCGGTGACGTAAGCAGACGAAGAGGAATTCACAGACGTACCGATGTCGGACATCTCGGGGACTCGGGCCATGTAGGGGTCTTTGGTGAACCGCGGCTCGTTGTCGTTGATGTCGTGGATCTTGATGATGAACTCGGACTCGCCCTCCAGCGCCTCGTTGGTGAAGCGGTTGACGGCCTTGGCGTGGAGGATGTAGTAGGCCTTCTCCTCCCTGTCCAGCCTCTTGGTGGCGTGGATGTCGCCCGACTTCTCGTCTATCTTGAAGAGCGTCCCGGCTCCCTCCCCGGTGAGGACGTACCTCACGCTGTTGTCCCCTTTGTCCGAATCCGAGTGGAGCTGTGGAAATACAAAAAAAAAAATGAGAACCCGACCATCTGTGTCCCCGCGGCACAACAACAGCAAATTTCATGCAGTTTGTGTCATTTCCATTTTTAATAAATTTCCACTTTTCTGCTCTCCATTGCTAATTGTTATGGCACAACAGTGATTCAAACTCGGGTTTATGAAAGCTTTCACATTTGCCTAATTTGCTCTTATGAGCATCAAGTGTGAGGGAGCCTTTTTTTGTTTTTTTCTCCAGGGAACCATCTCCTCGTTAGCACGAGCAGAAACTTTATCGACAGAGTCCAAGAGGAAAATGTAAAAAAAACCAACATCAGAGTGCTGGCTGCATCACGTGATTGACAGGTGATCTCGGAGAAGTGGAGAGCAAAAGAAAAAAAAAAAAAAACATCGCAGCGATGAACATTTTGTACCAGAGATGTCAACAAAATGAAATTTGAAAGCAGAATCACAGGATTTCTTAGAAACTGTGCACATATCAGGGATCTGACCAATCTGGGCCTTGGCAAAATAAACACTGACAGCTTTGATAAGTGCGCTTGCTGTTATTTAACAGATTCATATCGTCTTTCGTAAACTGTCATTGCGTTACGATGACACGCGTTCACCTCGCCTCTGTGAAACCCTCATTCCTGCCAAGCGGAAGACACACAGCCAGGTGCCTTTTTAAAAAAGAAACGCAGCGTTTACTCGTATTGTTACATGCAGGTTGTCGCGCTTTTCCTTTTTCTTTTTTTTTTTTTACCGCAGGGCCGCGGTGGCATTTTTCACAGTGCTGTAAAACCGAACGCCAGCGGGTCGGAGTCTGTGCAGCAGCAGCGTGAGCGCGCGCACATCCACCGCCTGCCAATCCCTGATGGATCAGCAACACGACCAACATGCCAGAAGACCACGAGAGTCCACTTGTCTGTGGAGCTCCTCATTATTATTTCCTCTCTCCCTCTCCATCTCCTCTTTAATTTTTTTTTCCTGCATGAACAGCAGCTTAGCATGCTTTGACATTTTAATTCCGCCACCAAATCCCCCCAACATATTTATCTCAGAGAACTCATCAAAAGCTTGTCCAGTCTTTTCCCCTCCCACTGCTTCCCTGCCTACTTCACTTTCCCCTCTTTAATAACCGAGGACATGGTAATAATTGCAGGAGGGGGGGGTGGGGGGTGGGGGTGGGGGTGAAGGCTAAAAGTGGGGCACATGTTTACAGCCACAAATATGTCAAGTGTAAGTCTGAATGTTTTCCCCGTTAAGGACGTCGTTCTGAGGTCCGTTATTGAGCCGGTGCATCTGATTTCTGCCGCACATTTTCCTCTTCCTGCCGTCCCGTCGTGTCTGTAAAGGTTCTTGGCTTCGCCGGCCGACAGACTGAGGGGGGGGGATATTGTGCGTCGCAGCTGGGTCACGTGGGAGCACATTGCTAAAGTCTCCCTCCTCATCATATATTAAAAAGCTTTTCATCCCAGGTGCTCGGAAGCTTTACTAATTCATGCTGTTTTATCAGGGCAAAGCTGGCACATGTGAGATGAACAGCTTTGTGGATTAGCATCTTTAACACTATTTTGTTCGCCCCGCTTGAAATGCTGGTAAAAATGACTGTTTTCATTCCTTTCTCTTGTCTGTCGAACCAAAAGCCGGTCGAGTGTGTTGCAGAAATTTCAGTATCTTTCGGATTAGGATCTAGATTGGAGCGTTTGTTTTTTTCGCTCACCCACTTGAATTTCTGGTCAAAACAAGTCGTCTTTTTTTTTTTTTTTCTTTTTTTTTCTTATTATTTCCTCTGTCCAACCAAGCCAGGAGAATATTCTGCAGAATTGTATTTGTTTTCTGCTTTACAGTATGTGCTTCCAAACAAAGACTCAGTTGGCTGAAAACAATCCACTTCAACATTATTATCTTTCTCCCGCTGTTATAGCTCCAATGTCCTTTTCTATGATTGTCTATCAAGCTGCCTATCTCTGCCGGCACAACAATTCAGTTAATAACCGTTGAGTCCTCTCCTTTCGGTGGAGATGTGAGATAGACAGTGTGACATATGCTGCGTGGACTGTCATTTCTATGGAAACAGAGAGATCTTGTGGGTCTGGAGAGTTCCTCTTCGCTCCCCTGAAGGATATTACGAGGCAGCTCCGAGTATCGGTGACCCCGTCCCTCCCAGCTGCCCACCTTGCCGGTGAGGAAAATTTACTGCTGCCCTTCCACTCAAATTAAGAGCGAAAACAAAACCTCTCCCAGAAATCAATGTGGCAGCCCAACGTGCATTCACAATGGCCCCTTGATCAATTTATATTGAAAATACAATTAAACTGTCACGGGGGGGAGAAAAAGAAGCCACATTCAGTGTGGTGACCAAGAAGCCCCGGCTCATCAATAGCTAGCCTCCCCTCCTCTGCCCTCCTGAGGTACCAAATCGTAAAGAAGGCAGAGAGCATGACGCTGTACCCATTAACAGCGGGACCTTTGGTCTTTCCAAAAATAAAAATCCCGATCTTATCAAGTCATTCTGTCTCTGATGGAGCTTTTATTTTTTTTTTAAAGGAGCAGATCAGTATCTCCTCTGTTAGATAAATAAAAACACATTGATACCACTCATGTCTTCTGCAGATTGCTGGCGTAGTTTAGCATGAAGTTGTCCGTTTGTTCTTGCAAACAAATGACGTATAAAGTGTTCATTCCTGAGCTTTAGAGGTGCCGGTAGGTGGATTTTGTTTTAGACAGAGCCAGGCTAGCTGATGAAGGTCTAAATTTCCTTGTGTAACTCTCAGCAAGTAAGTGTCTTTTGAAACGAGTACCTGTGTCCAGCTGTTTGCAATCATTTTCAAAAATGAGTCAACATAAAGAACGAGATAAGTTGCACTAAATCCCTCTCACATCAAGAAAAATGCAACCTGATTCCCCAGAATACTTGAAATGAGTTGGAAACAGGTCGAATTTCTCATTTCTTTTTGTTTTTGGAAAATAAGACTTGAAGGACTCAATTACAGGCGAATTGGCTTCGAGAGGAAGATTTCTCTGCAGTGAATCAGCTGTGAAACAAACAATTAGGCCTTTACTTAAACCGCTCTATCATCAATAACATGCTATATATTTCAAAAAGCCTCCACTCAATTAGCCTTCCCTGCTGAGTGATGCCGTAATGTTTGCCACGCTTTGTATTTTTCCACAGTAGAAGATATTTATTTCTGCTCCAACGTGCTTCATCTTGCAGTCTGAAGTGGGCTGATGAGTGAAGTGGCACTCGTCAGACATCTGTGCACCAAGAACTTACGAGCGCTCCGTCTTTGTTTGTGAAATTAATCAGCTTCAAGTGCAGCAAATGTTAGTGCAGTCTCGATCTGGCCACCATTTGTGCTTCACTCGAGTTTGGGCCAGAAAGATGGCACTGGGAATGGGCGGCTTAGGGCAATTAGCCAGTTAGCCTTTAAGGCCTTGTGTCCTGGCCTGTCGAGAACTGGCTGCCTTCTATGTAGCCAGATGGTAGCCTCAGACTGTGCTCAAAAATAGCCTCTCAAATGTCTGTTGATGTGTAAACTTGAGACATGCAGTCAGAGCTGCTGAGACTTAAAGGTGAAATGTCAGTTAACGTACATTTCTCTCTTCTCGTCTGATTTTTGTTTTGTTTTGTTTCGTGCCCCGTGCATAATTTCCAGCATGTCATATTTTAATTATGAGCAGTTGTTAACAGTTTGTATGGACTTTGGTGCAGAGCCACGACACACACAACTACACACAAACTGCAGAAAAAAAACTGCAAACTGTTCCCTCCCAAAAAATCAGCTTGTTTTAAGTGACTTTATTTTTCCTCACTGTGGTGCAGCAAACAGCTTTATTCTAAATAATTTATACAAGAAAGTGTGGGGGAAAATATTATTTCTGCAGGAAATGGGTTGTAATATTATTTGTGCACTGGAGGATTTATTCATTTATTTTAACCCAAAAATGGAGTTAAGACTGTGCAGGCAAACAGATAAATGAACAAAATAAAGGCTGTAAAACCTGATTTGAAGCATTATGTGAGGTGATCAAGTTAATAAATATACTATTTTTCTTCTTTCCGGATCAAATATTGAATACCGCCTGGCCAACTGCAGAGAAGTACGAGTGCTGACGACAGAAGATTAATTAATCTCGCCCTGACAGAACCAACAGGTGTCTGAAACAGTAGTAGGCAGGTGATAGCACGGAAATAATTACAGGGTGCTGCGGCCATGTTGGCGTATCTCGCTCAGACATCACTTCGCCCCTGCAACGCTTGTCAGACAGATGTTTGCAGTCCCGTCACCGCAAGACCTCATCGCACCTTCTTTTTTTTCTTTCTTTTTTTTTTATCCTTCCTCGCGCCGCCACAAAGGAGGGGAGCGTAATTGAAGTCGCGCGCGCAAGCGGGAAGTTATCGCCTAATCAATAAACACCGCCGGTGCGTGCTCCTGGTCGCCGCCGGAGACCGCGGGAGGGTTGCCATAGCGCGGGTACAGCCAAGCCTGTACCATATTGCAAACTCCTTGCATCTCTGCCAAGGTGAGCAGCTGGTAATGTAGGGGAGGGCGGGGGCGGGGGAGGGGGGGGCATGAACACAAACCAAAAATCCCCCCCCTCCCCCGCCCACACACACACACACACCCACACACACACAAATCCCTGCACCTTTCCACTCCGCTGCCACAAGACGCTCCAGTCCTTTCCCCGGGTCGTCTCAACCGCTGAGTCATGCAGGACCGGGAAGCACGTTCTGTCGGTGCACATCAGCCTTTTGTGTCTTTCCTCCGAGTCCTAGCCCGTTACCGGAGGGCCAGTGTTCGCCTGGCTCGTGTTTGTGTGTTTGTGTGTGTTTGTTCACATACTGAGAACATTGCTCACTTGCGAGGGACTATGTTGAGGAGTCTACCCACCAGGCCCAGACCCACTGGGGCCTATCAGGGGCTGTAAATACTTTATGAGATATGATAGTGCAGCACAAACACTCCTCAACCACAGGCCATTAACCATTTTTTCGGTGGATGTGTGCCCTTTGGTAAAGTAAGAAATAATGAAATAAACAAACATTCTCTTCCCCCAGTGACAGCGCGAGGCCCTCAGAGGCCTGTATGCAGCTCGCCTGCTAATGAGAGGCTGTGTACGATTCCTCCTCTCCTGCTGCAGGAGGGAAGAGAGGAGAAAAAAAAAAAAAAAAAGTCATTGGCCGATACAGCGAGATTAGCAAGATTAGCAGCCAACCAGCTCCCCAACAAGACACCGCCTGAATCCTCTTTTCCCTCTCATCTCCATCGTGTGACTTAATTTCTTCCTCTTCCAACTGCTTTTGTGTTCAGCTCGTTCAGGAAAGATTGCAATTTCATTTGTTCACAACTCGATAAAGCCGTTGTAAAAAATAAAAAAAATAAAAAAAAGCAACCGGGGGGAGATTGAGTTTACCAAATAACTGGAGACGAGATGTTGTAATTCAAGTGCAGTTTCATCATTCTATCTTTTACTGTGTGTCAAGAGCTGCTCCCTTGTTTATAATAACCTGTCATTGTGTTATTTCCAATTCATTTTTTCCACCGCAAACAAAAGTGGTTTTGTTGCCTACTGTGTTCTCCGGCTGCCGTGAAGTCACTCGCAGTGACAAAAGCTCTTCTCTTTTGTGTGTTTTCTCACTGTTTTTTTTTTCTTCCCTTCAGACACTCTAACATTGTGAAAATATGGCCTCCACCTGAGGATACAGATGCAAATGGTTGTTCTACTCCATGTCGAACTCCAAAAAGCCATTCATTCCCTTCAGGGCCTCGTTCACCACTCGTACTTTATCTCGCAATTAACAAACAGTAATTGCAATCAGATAAGATCTACATACTGCAGTCCTATGTGACAACTGGCTAGTGAGCCAACAATGAGGAGATGCACCCAGCTGCATGTACTTGGTGGGGGATGAGGTGGGAGGGGGGGGGGGGGGCAACAAGCGTTCAGAGTCATGATTAAGAGTGCCGCTCGAAGGTTGATGCCTTAATGGTGTCTTCAGGAGATGGGCTCTTAGGCCGCGGCCTCTGGCTCTCTAAGTGTGTACCACACTCAGATAATCCATTCTTCTTTTGCTATTAGTCCTTTTACAAGCTAAAAGGACGAGTGGCACATCAATCACCACTCTCTGAAGACAAAGTGGTTTGATCAAGCTCGGTACTTACTTTTGATCTTCACTCATTCTGCTTTTTTTTTCTTTTTTTCTCCTTCTTTTCAACTTTTTTTTTTTTTTTTGTGTGTGTGTGTTCCCTCGTATTTGCGGTTGTAATCCTTTTAGACCAGAGCTGAAAGTCAACCCCATCACTCGGGGAGAGGACGTATGTTGCGGACTCTCATTTGGTTGGATGACTCTATCCTCCGCGGACGCATGATAGGAATGCAAAGCACCAGCCCCATTCAACTCCTCGCACAAAACAGCCTTTCTTCCTCCCCCTTCCTCCCTCCCTCCCCCCTTTCTCCCCTCCCCCCCAGCCGTCCTGACCTTGCCCGCGACGCTTCACAATCTCCTCAATTACAGTAGGTTGGAAGAGGAGACCCCCCCCCCCCCCCATCCCATCCCCTCCCCGCCCGCCCACCCAATGTTATCTGGGTCGACACTGTGTTTTCATTTTGCTGAACAAATAATACGTTCGGAGGAAGTCATATTTTTACTGTAGGGGACGAGACGGCCGCTTTGGGACGGCTTGACGTGAGCGGAATGGACGTCGCGCAGGCAGCCACGGAGCTGACGGAAAGCACAAAACATATCGGACAGGACGACAGCAAACAAAGCCCGAGGATGGATGGATGGAAGTCCGATACATGAGCATTACCCGATCGGAGTATCACGTCATGTCGACTACGAGATGGAGGGATGATTGCCGTGTTCTCCGGGACAGAATGATGCATTCATGTACAGGATGTTATTTGTTCTGAAGCTTCTCATTAAGCGGCGATCTCTTCGCTTCAGTGGAGTTTCGAGAGGATAATTACATTATGAAGAACTCCATTATCATACCTAGAAAACCACAGGTAGTCAGTTCTTTCCCCTTTTTTTTTTTTTTTTTTTTGTGCTATTATAGACACTGAACTTTTCAAAATTGCTGTACCACAAATTCAGATCTTTTTTGTGTTTCTGTAAAATGTAAATGAAGCAATATCTGGTGGAATTTGCATTGATGGATGTGGAGGATAAAAAATTATTAAAAAAAAAACAACCTAGCAGAGCTGTCTTCATAAATATGTATCGACAAGACCGGTACATAATGAGGCATTTTTAAGTGAACAAAAATAGCAACTTTTAAAATGTTGGCAAGTGAAAAGTTCATTTTGTGTTGTTGCACAGACACTGAAAAAAAAAAAAATAATTTTCCCTCCCAGAAGGGTAAACAAACGATAGACATCGAGGAAAAGACACCGAGACGGGGAGAGACTACAGGAGACTGCAAGGTATAATTTGTCAGATGGAAGTTGTTGCAAACATCTTGATCACTGAAGGAGGTGTTTGATGTGGTGTTCCCACTTCTGAGAGGCCACTTATCAACTTAACATACCAGTCAGTCACTCAGAGGTTGGTTTTTTTTTTCTTCTAATGATGTGTAGGCGCTGCACTTTTCTTCTCAACTACGATGGCTGGTTACGGCTGCTCACACCAACTACCGAACACTTCCCTTATTCTTTGGAAACAAACTAAAGCTGGAAATTGAAAAACTGCGAAAACAAATTAGAATTTTGAGGAAGCGGAGACTCGGATGAAAAATAGCCGATCTTCAAGTTTGGACAGTTTCTAGATGTTCTGTTCAAATACTCAGCTCATTTTTAAGATGAATGTTTGTTCTACTTCAAATCAAACACATGCTAAAGACACAAATTTCACTCTAAATCTGCATTATTTTGCATCTTGTTTTTCACATGACTAATCTTGCAAATGCAGGCAAATCAGCTCCAACTGATGCCAGTCTGACCACCGGCATCGATTTTATCAAAGTAAAAGCACCCTTATTTTGTTAGGTTAGAACTATACTCTAATATAGTTTAATATTTTCATGCGTAAATTCATATGACTCATCTGCATGGCTTATGGAGGAGAAACCACTCTGTGTGGAATTAAACTGCAGTTTTCTAATTTGGATATTTTTCTGTGCTTTTAGGTGTCGTCCCCGTCGGGTGCTTTTTTTTTTTCGTTTGTTTATCCGTTTGGGTGATAATTGCGTGAGTTTGGATCAAATAAGCAGATCTGACACGGAGCTGGCGTGTTGCACATCACCTGCAGGTTTCGGTGCGACGCAGCAGCTGTTCGTCCGGATGTTTCCGGTAAAAAGGAAAAGCAAAGAAGTCAGACTCTTACCTTTCCGACGTACTGCATGTCCGTCCCGGTGTACTCCTCCAACAAAAAGAACTGGTTCCACATCCATCCTCGTTTAGAGCGTCTGAGCGGCACTCCGTTGGCATCCTCTCCCGTCAGCCCCGCCGCCCCCCTCCGCCCCCCTGTAGTCCTCCGCAGGGCCCTGAGCCCGTTCCCCGGAGAGCTGAGGTGGGCCGTGGCCCACAGCATCATGAAAGCGCAAACCGTCCTCATATCCATGGCCAACACCGCCACAGCACTTCGCTCTTCTCCCCCACCTCGGCGGTCTGAGTCCGGCGTTTGTTTCGGTCAGAGTACCGGATCAGTTCTCATGCTGTAATCTACTCAAGCAGGAAGGACTCCCCGGACTCTCACAGGGCGGCAACCGGCACCTAGAAGATTTACACAGACAAACAAGAGTGTCAATACTGGGAGGGGAGGCAGCTATTTGTTACTGGAAAACTTCTCCTTTCATAAACTGGAGTCAAAATCAACTCGCTGTTTTGTCGAAGCGGTATGAAACGGGAGGAAGAACAAACAGTCTCCTCAGCGTGAGTGTCCAAAGAGGTGCTTCAAGAGCTTCTTAAAAAAAACAGTCGAGATAAAAAAAGTCTACGGAAGCTCTGAAATCTTGAAGGTTTAGAAAGTAAAGTAAACAAGCCTCTCGACAAGGAATAAATATTATAAATTATTATATTGCTCAACGTTTTGTTTCCTTAATGAACTTCGCACAGAAAAAAAACCCTTGTTAATATGCACGTGACGTGACATCAACTTCATTTTGATGCTCGAACTGGGCGGTGAACAGGAACCAGCACGTCAACATCTTCCTCTTCGACATTGAAACTTGTGCGTCGGTACTTTTCACAAGCTGCCGGTGTTTCTTCTCTGCCCTCTCTTTACATCAGGTTATCTGGGCGACTCACGATGGCCCTAAATAGACATTACCCAGGGGGCACTGCGTGACGTTCACCTGTTCCCGTTCTCTCTGGCTGCTTTTCTCTGTCGGAGGCGAGTCTACGTAACACGATATTAACTTTACGACAACGGTGGCTCGACTCCAAAAGATCACGAAGAGAAGACAAACCGAGGCAGATAACATGATAGCAGAGCTTCCAAAGTCAAATCCTTCCGGTGGTAAACACAGCAAGGAGCAGCACGCTGACGTTAGCACCGCTGCTCGTGGGGAACAGCCTGTCGATGTAACGTTAGCAACAGCAGAAACACCTGCGGCTACAATTAGTAATACATTTATGTCACCATCAAATGTCTACGAAAAATCATCCTTGGCTGAAGTAGCCATTGCTACTACCTGTATCCAATCCAAATTAAAAGACCTCATTTGAAATGAAAAGCTCTCGAGCGTTTCATACAGAGTTGCAGCTTTAAACTGAAAGGTTTTTATCTATTGTTACTCTTGTGAATGAAATGGTTTTCTCCTTGATTAAATCAATTTATGTTGTGAACATTATCAATATCTCCTATTATCTTTCATTCAACGTAGGAATTCCTGACAAATGGCAGCATGTGAATGAAGAACGTACTGGCACTTATTTTTTTTTTTTCATTTCAAGAACTGAGGAAAGTAAAGGAGAGAGTCAAACAACAGAAAATGGCAATTCATGACAGGAACGCAATCTACAGATGTTTTTTCTGCTGTTGAAAGTTTCTACTTGCTTTAATAAGTGATGTAAAGACACTGGAATGGCAGATCTAAAGCGACTTTGATGTAAAGTTTGGCAACCACTTCATAAAACCAGCCCCAAGTCAAAATGTGGATAGAATTAAAGAACAAAATATTCAGATTTCTTGGTTATTATTTTGTACTTACAAAACTTTTGGTTCAGATTCGGGTTTGTAGTTTTGAGTTTTAATTTCTTTAATTTCTACTAATGTTTTGGTTTTTTTTTTTTCATCTTACCTTCAGATGCGTTGGTCACAAACTGACGTCCAAGAAGTCAGACTTCAAACCCACAAAGTCCTGAAATAATTGGTTTCAGTTTCTGTTCACCGAATTTGACAAAAAACCAAAGCTTTCAGGTAAATCTGCCAAACTTTCACCACGATTCAGCTTCTCAACTGTGAAGATGTCCAGCTTCTTTCTGTTTAAAATGATTAAAAGTGCATTTCTACGTGCAGTGAATGGTTCAAATCTTGAGATTAATTTTAATAAACCAAAGAGATCATCCAGAAAACGATCATGACAGATAACTTGATCATGAAAAATAACCATCAGTTGCAGCCATATTCCCATATCAAAGCACCATCAAGACATCTATACCGAAATCGTTAAAATCAAAATACTCAAGGCGGAAGATCTGGAGTAATGTAACAGCAGGTCAAAGACAGAAATGATGAAGGCGATGTGGAGACTTGAAATCAATCAACTCTCATCTTCCCATCCACACCGGCCCTGACACACATTTATGCGCACACATGTATGTTGAACGTCAGTCACCTGATTGATGGGCAGGCCGAGTGCTGCTGCCTGACCTGATAAATATCAGATTAGACATTTTTACACGTCAACGTATGGTCTTACATCTTGTACAGGATGTGGAGAGCTACTTTATCTGCATTAAGCCCCTGAATCAACATCTAATAGAGTGCAGGGCTGCATGTGGAGCGGCCCCCTTCTATCTTTTGAAACAATCTGCTTCGGCACACTTTGTTATCAGACCCGGCAGAATGCCAATGGAGACCCTGGGCAATGTCAACCCCAGTTTATTACCTTAAGATCAGTGTAAAGATACCCGAGCAAAATGACTGTTTGAAAACCGCAGAGTGCGGCCCCGGTGCGGTACGGCGGAATATCTGGGCTCTCCGTCGCTCTGTCCGCCCGTCCTCTTTCATTCCTCGTCTCTGTCCGCCCGTCCTCCGAAGGCCAACGCGGTAACGCCGGCAAATGTAAGAAGGGAAAACGGAACAAAAGGAGCAGCGCAGGACGGAGGTGTCGGGAGGGAGGAGGGGCTGGGAGAAAGAGAAAGAAGGCCACGTATTATGCGTTTGTTCCCATAATTCCTTCGGCGGCTGGCCGATATCCAGGCCGCCAGTGTTCCTCGGTAGGAGGGTTATCAGTGGGTCCGCTGGGGAGCGTCTGCAACGGTCCTCCGTATCACCAGCTCTCAGAAGTGCAAGGGGAGGGGGGGGGGGGCAGTCTGGCCCACCAAATGTACGGCAGGTTCGGTCGACTTCCCTTCGCACAGCATGTCGGGGAAACGAGAGAAAACGACATCTCCGGACATGAATTAAGCACCCTGACCTGCATGCAGAAGTGGAGCCAGACAGACTGAAGGCCGTGAGGGGAAATGGAGCGCGAGGAGAGGCGTGAGAGGAAAGGTGCCGGCTGAAGGAGGGGGGGGGGGGTAAAGGGAGGTGGGGGAGGAGGGGAGGGAAAAGGAGGAGGGGGGGAGGAGGCAGTGGCGCTGTCACAATACCACAGTTTCGTCTTGGATAACAGAGCTAAGTTTAGTATCTGAAAAACCTGATACCACAGAAGTGAAGGAAAAAAAACCCATCAAACAATGTCACAGAACAACCGCTGAGGTTTTATACAAACAGACGTCTCACTGCATCGACTGGGACAGATTTTTGTTGCAACTTTAGTACAGTTTTTTTTTTATTTTTTTTATGTTGGCTCGGCGTCTTTGTTGGCTCGATAGACAAAATACAGTAGCTGCATATTTCACCACTGTGCCCGTCTGTCAAGCTCGTATGCGGTGCAGACAGTTATGGTTCAAAACATAATGGAGAGCTTGATACGATTGTGTGTTTTCAGCTGTTTGGCTCTGTTTGTAGCACTGGCAGAGGTTCATAAAGACAGCTTGACTGTCTTGTTTACTTCCACTCCTACAAGCCCGTCCCAGAGTTCACCGAGGGCACCGACTCCGACGTCATGTAAGGATGCTTCTCGACTCTGAAGTGTTTTTTTGTTTTTTTTTATTAACATTGCGTGGCGTACCTTACTTTGCATACGCCAGTGAAGAAAAGGGGGAGTCTCGCAGTGGGCTGCAGAGCATCACAAAGCTTTATTCTATTGCATTATGTAGGAGTCAGTTCCTCAGAAATGCATTAAGACGAGGATGAAAGGAGAAAGAGGGAGTGAAGGAAGCAGAAAACACATAAAACAAGAAAAAAAAATAAAGTTACAAATTAAATTTGAAAAAGAAACAAAGAAAACAAACATGCTAGTTAAAGCGAGTTTATGATTTCCACAGCCGCATGTCTGCAAGCGTCCGTGTGGGTCCTTGTGATGTAAATTTTGTTGTCTGTGCAGACATTTGCATGCAGCTCAGGTGAACTGTCCGCAAAGCCAGCGCACCATCTGATGTACATGCGCCAGGGAAAAGTAAACTGGAAGCTCATTACATGCATCACATGCAAAGCATGTCCTATTCTTGTTATGCATATGCACAAACTGTTTTCTTTTTCTTTGGGAGTTGCGCTTCTTGCTGTCAGGAGGACGTCGTTACGTTTCCCTGACTGCAGTATGGATAGAAGTGCACGCTAGTCTCCGACCCTTATCTGTTCTGAAGTACGACAAGTGCTTTAGCAAACTAGCTGACACAAGTGAACATTATTTTTAGGACTACAACCACAGACCGTATGAATACCACCGAGCGCCGCTAGAGGCCGGCTCCCAAAAGCTACCGGCTGCGTAGACTCCCATTCAACTTCTCATAACATTTGAAGTTAGTAAATTTTGTTATTCTGGTGTGTTAGCTAAAGTTACTCCTTCTTATTGGTTTTCTGGCGGTCCATCTGAAAAAATTCCCATCATTACTTATACAGTGGGTACGGAAAGTATTCAGACCCCTTTACATTTTTCACTCTTTGTTTCATTGCAGCCATTTGCTAAAATCAAAAAAGTTCATTTTATTTCTCATTAATGTACACTCAGCACCCCATCTTGACAGAAAAAAACAGAAATGTAGAAATTTGTGCAAATTTATTAAAAAAGAAAAACTGAAATATCACATGGTCATAAGTATTCAGACCCTTTGCTGTGACACTCATATTTAACTCACAAGCTGTCCATTTCTTCTGATCCTCCTTGAGATGGTTCTACTCCTTCATTGGAGTCCAGCTGTGTTTAATTAAACTGATTGGACTTGATTAGGAAAGGCACACACCTGTCTATATAAGACCTTACAGCTCACAGTGCATGTCAGAGCAAATGAGAATCATGAGGTCGAAGGAACTGTCCAAGGAGCTCAGAGACAGAATTGTGGCAAGGCACAGATCTGGCCAAGGTTACAAAATAATTTCTGCAGCACTCAAGGTTCCTAAGAGCACAGTGGCCTCCATAATCCTTAAATGGAAGAAGTTTGGGACGACCAGAACTCTTCCTGGACCTGGCCGTCCAGCCAAACTGAGCAATCGTGGGAGAAGAGCCTTGGTGAGAGAGATAAAGAAGAACCCAAAGATCACTGTGGCTGAGCTCCAGAGATGCAGTAGGGAGATGGGAGAAAGTTCCACAAAGTCAACTATCACTGCAGCCCTCCACCAGTCGGGGCTTTATGGCAGAGTGGCCCGACGGAAGCCTCTCCTCAGTGCAAGACATATGAAAGCCCGCATAGAGTTTGCCAAAAAACACATGACGGACTCCCAGACTATGAGAAATAAGATTCTCTGGTCTGATGAGACCAAGATTGAACTTTTTGGCGTTAATTCTAAGCGGTACGTGTGGAGAAAACCAGGCACTGCTCATCACCTGCCCAATACAATCCCAACAGTGAAACATGGTGGTGGCAGCATCATGCTATGGGGGTGTTTTTCAGCTGCAGGGACAGGACGACCGGTTGCAATTGAAGGAAAGATGAATGCGGCCAAGTACAGAGATATCCTGGAAGAAAACCTCTTCCAGAGTGCTCTGGACCTCAGACTGGGCCGAAGGTTCACCTTCCAACAAGACAATGACCCTAAGCACACAGCTAAAATAACAAAGGAGTGGCTTCGGAACAACTCTGTGACCATTCTTGACTGGCCCAGCCAGAGCCCTGACCTAAACCCAATTGAGCATCTCTGGAGAGACCTGAAAATGGCTGTCCACCAACGTTCACCATCCAACCTGACGGAACTGGAGAGGATCTAAAAGGAAGAATGGCAGAGGATCCCCAAATCCAGGTGTGAACAGCTTGTTGCATCATTCCCAAGAAGACTCATGGCTGTACGAGCTCAAAAGGGTGCTTCTACTCAATACTGAGCAAAGGGTCTGAATACTTATGACCATGTGATATTTCAGTTTTTCTTTTTGAATAAATTTGCACAAATTTCTACATTTCTGTTTTTTTCTGTCAAGATGGGGTGCTGAGTGTACATTAATGAGAAATAAAATGAACTTTTTTGATTTTAGCAAATGGCTGCAATGAAACAAAGAGTGAAAAATTTAAAGGGGTCTGAATACTTTCTGTACCCACTGTAAGTTAGGGCCTCAAAAAGGCATGTTTTTGGGGGCGTGTCTGTTGCTGTGCAGATACGTAGGGCTTCAACACACCTAATCTTTTCTTTTTTGACATCTTGTGTCTGACCAACAGTCTGAAACCAAAATGTATTCGGTTTACAGTTATCACAGAGTCCCGCATTTTAAGAGGCTGAAAAAAATATTCCTCTTCTTAGTGTTTCTTTGATATACAACCAAAAGCCTATAACTGATTATCAAAACAATTTGTTTCCATCTCCAGCTAAATGAAATCATCCCGTCGTCTGCTGTCCGTCCTCCCAAACTTCGGCCGTATCCTTCAACGCGATTCCCAAACTCTTGAGTTTTGCTTTATGTCCTCTGGGTGAGGCGGCCGAGTGGGACTCCAACATACAGATCACGGGCGCTGAAAGTTAGGTATCAGATGTAGTTACCGTGACAACGCTGAGGGGCAAACGGGGGGGAGAGAGAGAGAAAAAGAGAGAGAGAGAGAGGTGGAGTGAAGGAGAGGTAGAAACGTCCTGTCAGAGCAGCGTCAGCAGTCAGGCCGGGGGACCGGCCCATCCATTACGCTACCTGTCTTCCAGAGGCATGCCCTGCTTTCCCCTTATGAGGCAAATTGAAGCTGGGGGTTAGGTCCCCTCGTTCTCTTTTCCCTCATGCGTTGCAGTTTATAGCACACCCGCCTCCCCCCACCCCCCCTCCCCATCCCCCCTTTCTGACTCTGTCCCGCCCCGTGCATCTGCCTACTTTGCTTGCATAGGCCTGAACTGATATGCATTATCGCCTGTGCTTTTTGCTGAAAGCCAGTCACTTTGCATGTGTCCTCTGCCTGGCTCAGCACAGGGAGGAGGGGAGGACGACTCCCAGGTCAACAGTGCGTGTGCTGATGGAAGCAGGTGAAAGTGAGATGGACTGTCAGGCTTCTTAATAATGCCCGTAGAGAAAAAGTCTCTCAGACCACCGCTCTCCACGTTCTCTGAACTGAAACTCTCCTGGCAGAAGCTCTGGTTTCTATCCAAACCTGCGCGGTGACTGGATGAATGTTCCCTGCTCTGTCTCGATCTCTCTCTCTATATATATATTTCCCCCCTTTTTTTTCTTTTTTTTTCTTTCCCTTCCCCCAACTCCCAGCACACTTGACTTCATGAATTTACTTAATTGACGCTGGTGAGGAGCATGTGGGACTTTGAGCTATTGATTTGCTGTAGGCTTCGGCGTGGTTGGAAATACCAGTCGGTCTCTGGGGCAGACTCGTGGAGGCTTTCTACCTCGAGTCCCTCAGCGCTGGGAAGCCGGCCTTTTCAATAGATTTCTTCATAATGTCACTGTGGAAAGCTAATGCTTTCACTGTATGGAGGGCTCCGCCGTCCCTAAGGAGCGCTCGCCCCTTGACCACATTTGTCATGCCCCGGAAGCCATACTGAACAGCTCCCTGCCCTGATAATTCTCTTGACAGGGGGACCACGACCGGGAATAAGTCGGCGAAAGCTTTATTTGGCTACGTCAAAAAATGTCATGGCTGGTTCCGATTGCTACGGTGCCGCGTGGAGCCGGTGGCGACGGGACAAAGACTCGCCTCTTTACATTTGTACCGCTTGAGAGTGAATCAAATAAAAGTCGTAGTATTGAGGTTAATTTCTACTGCCGCCAATTCGGATTGGTTTTGCACTACCTTCAACTTCACATACGTGGAAGAGAATACAGAAAACAGCCAGCATCCATCACAACGGGGCCTCGGATTTGACTTTGATCTGCCGCACTTGTCATTCTTCAGAGCACACAGTTTGTTTTAATGCCACTGTTTTGGTTTTTACCTTCAAATAAAGTTTGTCTAACTAAAGCGACGACGCACTTCACTGTCGCAGTCTCACTCTGTTTCAAGTAATTTAGTGAGTACGGTGTTGTAAAATACTGATGGCCAAAACTATGAACCCAAGTTGTAATGAAGCATAATTTCCCTCTAAAGAGACAAGAAATGGAGCAAAACTGGGCAATTATGACGGAGAAAGAATCGGCGCGCTCTCGTTCGAGCCATCTTCCTCGAACGCCTGTCGCTGTAGGTGATTTAAAGAAAAAAAAAAAGTGCCACAGGTCTCGTCTTTCCCTGTTTGCTTTCTCGGGGAGCACCATCGTCATAATGAAGGTGTGTAATAGAACATGACACCATAATTATATTCTCCCGGTTAAGAGCCAGTGTTTACAACAAGCACAAGGCTGCCTTTATTTTCCCACTCCTTACACACTCGCTCTCTCTTCGTCTCGCACTCTCTCTCTCTCGCCCCCCCCCCCCCCCCCCCCCCCCTGTCTCCGCTTCGTATCATGTGCCATTTAATTGCATAAAAAAAAATGCTTGATGAAAAAATGAAAAAAGTAAATTGCTTTAAATTGCCTGTCACAGATTGTGTGGAGTCGCCATGGAGCAATAAGACTTGGGCATTGTGGTGGGTGCTAGGGGTAAGCAAGATTAATGTGTCTGCAGACAATTTTTGAATGCCTCATGATTCTATGCTCAAAGAATTGCCTGGGATAACATTTTGAATCAGGACAATTAGTTATTAAATGTATCTATCGGTTTTATCGAACACGGGGCTGAGAGGATAGAGACAGGGACAACATGAGCCTCACAAATGCTTTCATCAATACATATTGGATCTGGGCAGCTAATGGCCTTTCCAGTGCACATGTGCTGCTACACACACACACAATGGACCTGGGTGGCATTTTAGCCTAATGTAGACTTGGAGGAGGGACCTCTTAGATTAGACCTCTTCTCTCCTTTTCCACATTCTCTCTTCTGGTGTTTTTTTTTATTTTATTTTTCCTAACGAGGGATATGAGCGACACGGCAAAGCACCCTATCGCGCCTGTTGAGCCGAAGACTTCCACAGCAACCCAGAAAAAAGAAAAAAAAACCAAGGGTGCAATTAAAAGTGAGCGAGGAGAATGTCAGCCAAGGGGATGGGGTGAGCAAGCGAGAAGAGAGGGGGAGGGGATGGAGGGGTGAGAGGAGGAGGAGGAGGATGAGGAGGAGGAGGGTTGGGCACTGGTGCCACAGGTAACGTGGTCATGTTACAATCCACAGAGGAGGCCCTTAAAGGCTGCTAATGTGCGGAGGTGTCAGCAGCAGGTTGTTCTCTTTGGCCTTCCTCGCATCATCTTCCTCCCTCCTCCTCCTCCTCGCCTCATCTCAGTTTGTTAAGGGTGTGGGGGTGGGGGGTGGGTTCAGATTCAGAGGAGGTGTCACTCACAGCCAGTGTTGTGCTGCTCGCTGGAGAAATGAGCAGCTAAATCCCAAGTGTGAATTTTAGAAACCGTGTGCTGCTCGACCCAAATCCGGGGCTCTCCATTTGTCTTGTTGCCCATTTGGGTTAGTGGCTCTCAGCCAAACTGCCCCGTGGCAAATTACCAAAAAAACTTGAGCATCTGGATGAACTTTCAACTTTTAACTCTCAAAGTGTGTAAAAAAAAACAAAAAAAACCCCAAACAAACAAGTCCTTCGTGTCTCAAAACTGATGCAGATGCGAACCGAACAGAGAAGAAACATTCCTCAGAAGCCTGTCAATATATATTGATCTTTTGTTTTAGCTGAGAAACAGTGTCTAGACACAGTGTCGCATTGCCTTGAAAATAACTTCACCCCGCAATTTGATGTAGGGATGCACATGCCTCGCGAGATGAAGGCGAGGAAATTGATCACTAACAGGAGATTTCAGAGAGATGGGGGATGTTGCCACGCAGGAAAAAATACCCCCCCCAAAAAATACCAAAATAAAAAAAGCCTGCGGATTGAGAGGGGGGGAAATCATCATGATAAAACGCTGGCGAATAAACAGCTGAAAATCCCCAGTCAAATTGGAATGCAAAGCTGAAGCGCAATTCCTCACTGAACGTCTCTGCACTATAGTGCAAAAAACACCAGAGTCCTCCAGACAAAATTAGGATTCAACCTACAACGCTGGAATAGCACCAAGATTTAGTTAACGGCGCTCTAAGTCCCCTTTCTGCTTCTAAATAGCACATTAAGTTTCCCTGATAGACGCGTTGCCAACACTTACCTTCAGCAATATAAAAGCTGTTATTGGATGTTTATCCACGAACTACAAAGAAACCCGGTGGAAAGAACTGAGAAGTAAACTTTCTGCTTTTTTATTTTTTTTTATTACCCCCTTCACAAAGAGGTCATAGAAGTTTTTACTTATATGATTCGTAAGGCTCAATCAATTTTCCGATCATGCGCTGAACAGGATTTTGTGAGACTGCGCCTCTTTTTTTAATAAATGGACGACAGTAATCCAAACAAATTAGCCGGTGCTATCCCTGTCAGAGGCAGGGTTAGCCCACAGCATTCACGCACCGCTCCAGAGCTCACTGCAAACACATTACCTTGCCTGGCTGCCCAAATGCATACCAAATAACCCATATAAATCATACAATCTGGGCCAAGTCAATGAGAGCTGTTTTGCCCGTTTTTTTCCCAGTGTTTTTTTCCTAGTTATTTCCACTGTGCCATCATTCAGCGACGAGTCCGCGTCACTCGGTCCGAGGCGCTCCCGGCCGTCGTCGGAGTGGCCCAGTTTGAGAAGCCACGCAGGGCTTCCTGAAGTAACCACTCCTCCTCCACTGCACTTGATTTTTATTTTATTTTTTTTTATTTTTTACGTCTCCACAGTCTGGGCTAAATTGTGGGCTGCCAAGCTCCGCACAACAACTGCTCCGTTCCTTTTAGCTCGCTCCCCCTTCATCTTTCTCCCTGTTGTCACTGTGACCAAAACAAAGATGGGCTTCTATGAACCAGCAGAAGTGTTTATGGCTGTGTTTGCCGTTCGAAGTGACAAAAGCAGCAGGCGAGGACCCTCTCAGCACATTATTTTAAAGGGTCTCTCCTGATTCTCTTCGTGTATTAGGGCTGGAATCATTTTGTTCCAGCTCCAGTGCCAAATAATGACTTTTCAGGCCTGAAATATGGTTCTGGCACTATTCATCACGGACAACACAGACTCTCACTTTTTTTTTTTTTTTTTTTTTTTTTAGCAAGCAGCTTCTGATTCCACTTCTGAGAATTAATTGACTAAATGGGAGCTTAAAGTCATTATCTCCCCTCGCCAGTTCTTCAATCCCGTGCTAGGGGCTAATAAATGGAGGTTAGATTTCACTAAATGTCCTCTCGTGAAGATTAATAACGCTTAGTGCCCTGGTGGCAAACAGATGTGGTCATCCTTGCTCGGCGGCCTGACAAAACGGTTCACGAGACGTCCTCACAAAGAGAAAAGAAATTATAGCTTTGCGGCATTCATCCGAGGACACGTTCGCAGATGAGACATCCTGGCTTGTTTGTTTTCCCCGGCACGGTCACCAGAGCACATGTTGTGTCACCGGTGTGGTCTGACACAGCTCTCTTCTGAGGGCACTGACAATGGCGGACGGGGAGGAGGTGGGGAGGTGGGGAGGAGGGAGGAAGGGGAGGCTCTATGGAGGGGTCTGCCGGCTTCCTACTTTCCCCCACTGCGCCCTTTGTGGTGATACACTGGTGGTTATGGGAGCCTTCGTCTCTATGCAAATCAGCTGTTTGCTTCCCAAGTGTGTTTGCATGGGCCGTGTGCAGTCGAGCGCGAGTGTCTTGTTTCTCTGCACGTTTTTTTTTATTTTATTTTTTCTTTTCCTTTGCCCCGGCACGGTCTGGAGCAAAAAAAAGGGCAGCGCCGCAACAGTGTTGGAATAAAATCCACAATAAAAGCCGGTAATTAAACGGCATTATTCCTATATCAATAATCGGCCCTATCAGGATAACAGATCACCGTTTCTTCTTAAATTAATGGTGCGCCTCTGGAAGCCGAAGCATTGATTGGCCCGCACGAAGGTCAAACCCCGGCACGGGGAATTGAAAATCAGCGATGGAGTTGCGTTCCCACGTTTTGCCTCGGTCTCCCCGCGGTGACAATTACATGAAAAGGGAACGACGTGGAAGCGCATTTCCATTCAGGCTCGTATCGACTGTAACAGCGGGTCAGCGGCGAGACGGCTACCAACACAATTGTCACACAACACTAAATAATAAATGGAGCTAAAACAAAGACATCACACGCCATAAAACGTGGCTCCTAATAAAAAAAAAAAAAAAAGCTGCACGGAGAAAATGTGTTTCCCACACCCATGACTAAGAGTAATGACCTTTCCCAGAAGCCCACAATAAACCAACACGGCGACAGTTAGGAGCACCTGTTTTTACATTATTGATAGCGGGAAGGCTTCACACACATTCAGAGGCTGCAGACGTGCACTGATTTTTCTCAGCTTTTGACTCTTTCTTAAATTGGACCCAAAAAAAAGAAAAAAGAAAATTCTCTCCAACTGCAACCAACGAAAAGCAGCGAGGCGTTCGAGTGTTAAGAAAGCCATTTGTCACGGGCAGGACTTCTGCCGGGGTATCAGCCCAGCCTTGGGATAAAAAAAACACACACAAAAAAACAACAACAAAAAACAAACAACAAAATGAATAAAGTACAAATTGTATGAATGCCATTCAAGAATAAGCCGCAGAATTTGTGATGGCATCTGAATTCAAATGGCGCGTATAAATACATATTTCGTTAGCGATGCTCCTCGAGGAATGAAAGGAGGGGAGGGAGGGGGGATTGGCTTTTCATTTGTTGCGGTATGTTTTTGAACTGATCCTGCAGCGCTGCTGGTAAATAAGGGTCTTTTTCTGCACAGTTCTCAATCCAATCACGTCAAAAGGGATTCAGGCATCCTCGGAGATGAACAACAGACGAGCGCAGAAGCCTCTGACCTTAACCGTGACTCATGTTTATTTACCTCGGCCCGGTTATCCCTGAGGGACGGCGGGCCCTCATCACCGAAATGGGCGCCATGATGGCTTTTTTTTTTTTTTTTTTGTCATTGCCACTCTCGGGAACGGACGTCTCTAATGAACAAAGGAGCCTGATTGATCCGAGTTAACATTTGATTCCCGAGCAGCGCCGAGACACACGACTCAATGTGCCGGCGTGCCGCCCGCTGCCCCCCTTGAACTTTGCTGTACACACATCTTTAATCACACTCACCTTTCCTCGTGGCTAGTGTGACTTCCAGCTTATTTGTAATTACCAAGCTCCTCGGGGGGGTTGGCTCAACAACAGGCCCGGACCATAGGTCAGGGAGAGGCACTGTAGCCGGCCATATGGGCTCCCGGCCCGGGGGGCAGGGGAGAGGGGCGGACGGCGGCGCTGGCAACCCGGGAACTCACCAAAAAAAATAAAAAAATGCTCAGAGCATTGAGATTGAATTATTGGGAGACAGGAGACAGCCTTATCGAGCAGCGGCCACATTGCGCCGACGTTTTTCACCCCGAGTTTCTATTTCCCATTTCACACTTGGACTATTGCCAGATAGGATGTGTTCAGCCACCTCGTTTTACCCCAGATTCCCAATCACCAAGCCACCAGTCAAAAGAAGGGTATAGTGCGTTATCTATCACCACCTTACCACCCGCGGCACCCTTCTCCTCCATCCCCCGAAAACACCCCCCTCCCTCTCCGCATTGTCACCCGAGCAGCAACAGCACGGTGTTATTACAGATAAACAATCAATACTGCATTACAGCGTCCGCGGAGGCTAGCCGGAGTTAAACAGGCGGACGAGGAGAATAATTCAAGCCTATGTCACGGGCGGACTCCGAGCCACAAATCTTGCTCGTGAGCCGCTCGTTTATACATTCGTACGAATCAAAAACTTCGGACTACTTTCTTTCATTATCCGCAGCCATCGTTTCTTAACGTCCGAGGGTCAGCCGATACCTTTCTTTTCCTTCCTCTCCTCGTGGGTCACAGAATGAAAACTCCACTGCATTATTGGAGTAATACCCTTCTTTATAGCAAAGGTGACCACGGATATTGGAGAGCAGGGACCCATACGATCGATTTGGAGCGAGGGCTGGAAATTTTAACATGATTCCCAGCCAGGCATTTTAACTCGGGGGGGGGGGGGGGGGGGGGGTATCGGACCCCTCTCTTTTGATGATTGCTTCCAATCCGACTTACTACACCGTTTCAAAAAATTCTGATGACGTCTTTATTTAGTGAAAGGAGCAGCAGGGTGGAGGAGGGGGTGGAGCCCCCCCCCCCCCTCGCACCGCTGCCCTTCGGATGGCTGTGTGGTCCCGGGTCCTCTTTGCAGAGCTTGTTTGCAGACAAAATTTGCATCTACATTCCTCCCCCCAAAAAAGGAGGCTTTTTGTCCTGTGAAAAAAATGAAAACAAAGACGATCTTATGAGGAGACCCAACAAATAGTCTGCGTCTCTCCCTCTCTCCCAGACCGAGAATTAAAAACTCTTCATTACATCCTCATTCATTAGCGCCCCCCCCCCCCCCTCCGCCCCCTTCCCTCCCCACACCCACAACCTGAACACCATATGGGGCGCTCACACGCAAATAAAAGAGTTGGACTGGGCTGAATAGTTGTTGGAGACTGTTTACTAATACTGCTGCTCGCTCTGCTTTATTACAGAGCGCCAGGCGAAGAGGGGAGAAGGAGCCGAGGAGGAGGAGGAGGAGGAGGAGGACAGAACAGAAGGGAGAGAGACTGCCAACGTTAGATTAAAAGAAGAAGGAGGGAAGAAGAATATAAAAAAGAAAAAAAAAGAATGGCTGAGTTGATTTACACCTTCATTACTCTCCCCTAACTCTGCTTATTGCAAATCATGATGCTGCTTTATGAGCTGAATCCTCTATTACGACAAGGCCGGGAAGACGGCGCTTTAGTCCATAAAGCAACCGTACAGTAACCGCCACCCGGCAGCGCCCCGGCCCACTCATCCCGCCCGCCCAGCTGCCAGAGGGAGGAGGGGAAGACGGGAGGGGGGGGTGGACGCCACCGAAACTTGTTCAGAGTGAACTAAACCCACCCAGAGCTCCCTGTCCCCGTCCCGTCCTGTCCCTTAGCCAGACGCCGAAGAAGTATGACTTACGGTGAATGTTTGGGAGGAACTCCCAGCGACTGTTTAATGTTAAAATGAGTGCTGCCATGTTTTTTTTTTAAGTCAACAAACATGTGGCGGTGTTGGGGAGGTGTGTGTTTACCAGCCCGCTCCACCGCAGAGGAGGGAGGTGCTGCTGATTTATTTAGTGAACCTTAAGGGAGGTCTTCAGAGCACACTTTGCTCTTTTTTTTCTTGCAGTGATCGAATCGTGTCCGTGAGTGTGTGTGTGTGTCGAGCACATCCGAGAAGAAGAAGAAGAAGAAGAAGAAGAACAACAACAACAACAAGAAGAAGAAGAACAACAAGAAGAAGAAGAAGAAGAAGAAGAAGAAGTGGTGGAGGAAGCCGGGGAGCAGGACCTAATAAATCAGCAGGTAGGTTGAGGCGTGTAGGTGAGCGCGGGTGTCAGTGTGCTGATGTAAACAGGGCGCGCGGGGTTGCAGGAGACACGCTGGATGGAGGGTTGTTATGTGTATGTAACACGCTGCTCCGGCCTCGGCCTGTCTGACTCCCATCTGGAACACGGTTGACAGTAAAGTTGACAGATGCTTCACCGACGTCCATTATTTATGAGACTGAGGAGATCCACACCGCATTTCACAAGTGCCTGCCTCTGCTGCTGCAGGTCGACTTCTGACATTGTATTCTTCCGTGCGCACACACACACACGCACACGCGCACACACACACACACACACACACACACACACACACACACACACACACACACACACACACACACATCCACTCGCTGCTTGGTGTGTTAGTTGATAAACGGGTAGCTGTATGTACACATCCACTTTTCTTTTCTTTTTTTTTGCGCAAACTCACGACGCGTGTGCTCACGCCTTCGTGTTTGCACATTCACTCCAAGTAACTGCTCCACCTGCCTCTGTGAGGGTAACCTTTGACCTCTGGAGTGTCACTAAGTCCCCGTGGCAGACAGGCGGCCCCTCCCCAACCCCCCCCCTCCACCCCACACCCCTCGGCTGCTGCACGGAGGACCCGTACACCGGCAGACTCCAGCTCTCTTAAAACCCACTTAGAGGCTTACAGCTGGGAGGCCCGACCATCGGATTGAATTAAGGCTGTGATTAATTGAATCTAGTGGTGAGTAACTTGAGTGACTGATGTCTCGTAGGACCAAAGGTCTAGACACAAAGCTTCAGAATAAAGCTATATCCATTCATTCGGTGACATCACAGGCAGTTTTCCGTGCGCCTCGGGCACGGATGGTTGCCTCTAATATTATTGCTTGGAGTGTCGCTTTAAGCCCATCACCACCGGCAACGCTGCTGCCGCCGCCGCTCCTAAGGGCGCCGACGTTAATGAGAGGCACGATATAATTAATACAAATGGAATGTTTAATGCAATTTTTTCCATTTCAAAAAAAAATTCCCCCGGCGTCTTTCCTAACGACAAATTGGAACTCCGTTGCATTGTCCTCGGGCGAACAATAACCCAAGTTTGCCATCGCCTTCATTAGATCAAACTCAATTATTGCAGAGCGCTCAGAGCTCTTTCCAGCACGAGGCCGTGGACTCTACCGGCTGCCGGCTCCAGCAGCTCCAAGGTCCTCTGGCAGGTCCTGCCCCGCTTGTGTTTGATGGACAGCGGCGTCAAGCAGTAATTGGAGGCCTTGGAGACCCGTACACATCCGTTTGTCAGTTATTCATGTCAAAGCACTGTGTTTCGACCGCCGGGGGTCTCGGAGAATGACCTTCTCTCAAAGGGGACAGGTTCCCCCGACTGTCTGAGGGGCGCCCTGGGTCTTATTCGGCCCCCAGACTGCAGTGAGTTGTTATTACCGCGTGTCCCATGTTGCTGCACGAAGCTCGTATTGTGTCCTTCCCCTGAGGAATACGTGTTCCCGGCGTGGTACGCACCGCTTTTTTTTGGGGATTCGACAGGTAGCTCGTGTTGCGGGGGGTCTTTTTCTATTTTCTCCCGCTCACAATGAACCATCCTAATGTTTTGAGAGGCAACGGAACAATGGCAGAAACCTCTGTTTTTCACTCCGGGGATTGAAAGTAAACAGGACCTTTGCCGATGTTGTTTGCCTGTTCATTTACAGCACCTCGAAATACGGCTCGCACATTGTACCTCAGAGAAAGAAAAAAGAAAAGGGGTGGGCGGGGTAGGTGTGTGGGGGGGGAGCTCACAAAGGCATTCGGCGGGACAATAGCGCCGCGGCGGAAACAGGCGCACAATAGAGTCCAGATATCATTCACAACGGAGACAGGAGACCATTATCTGTGGGAGGAGGGGCCCCGTCTGGAGGTGACAGGTTGGGCAGACGGAGGGATTGTGCGTATGGCGCTGCCACCGAGACGCCCGTCTCCCTGAAGCCTAACCTATCAGGACGGGTTTTGTTGCGGCGCCGATGGCCGCCGGGTCGAGGTGTTACACGTCATCTGCAATAACCTGGATCATTACTCCTGGAGGCTGTTAGAGGGGAGCAAAAAAAAAAATACAAAATCACATCACTCTGCTTTCACTGCTGCCAAGAAAAACTGACACGCTAAAAGTCACGCACCTCGATATGCACACGCACGCACCGACCCCCCCCCCCCCCCTCCCCCACACACACACACCTCGACTCAGCTCCCTCGACTCACAAACACACACACATGTGTAATTACACACCCGCAATCTATCACGTATACTGTCAGCGGTGTCTGGGGGGTTAACGTGCCGAGGCATCCCAACAGCGTCCCACCAGCCAGTGTTGTCGGAGGCTGACAGCTCTCACTGCTGCCGCCTTGCAGGAGTAAAGTAAGCATCATTATCGCCTCCTCTCGCCATACCTCCCTCTCCCTCGCTCTCCATACTCGGCTTCCTTGGAAGGTCTCCCTTTCTTTTCATCCACCACTCGACCCTCTCCTCTTCACTTGCCTGCTCTTCTCTCTGTCTTCATTGTACTCCAGTCAGGCGCTAATGCTCCTTGTCCTGTAGCTGGACTCTCTGATCTCCTATTACCCTCCTGTCATCCCACAGTCAATATTACCCCCCCCTCCTCCCCGCTCCCCTCCTCCCACCTCGCCACCACCACCTCCAGACCAATCCTCCCGCTCTCCTTCCCTTTGCGTTTTGCGTTCACAAAAGTCAGACAGCCAACGCTGCCACTCCGCCCACCTCCTCCAACCTCCTTCATACACTTTGCTCGTCTCCCATACATTTATTAACTGGCTGTCATGTTCAGCAGCCTTCCCCCAGACAGTGTTTAGCGTTCCTCAGTCCACTTACTGCAGCCAGAGTTTAAGCCTCTGGGCTTTGCACAGACAGGAATCCAACTAGAGGGGGGAAAAAAGGCAGGGACCTGCGGACATGATCTGTCTGCCGCACTCACTCACTGCTTCCATCCTGAAGCAGCTGCACCTCGAGGCCGGCCGCTGGAAAACACACAACATGCTTATTTTTTTACTGTAGGACAGCAAAAGATTGACAGATTGATAAAGTACAAAAAAAAAAAAAGAATCCAAATAAAACGGAAAAAAAAAAAAATCCAGCCAGAGTTCTTCAATTGGAGTTTAAAATGCAGATTAATGACTGTAAAACAGGATTTGTACTAATTCCATACATCAGGAATATTTGAAGCTGCACACCACATTAGCAGCACACATTAGCAAGAAGATGTCAAGATAATTTATGATGAATCAAGTTCTTCATGTTGAAAAGTAAACCTCTGCTGCAGGAACACACACACACACACCTTTGTTGAATTTGTACGTCAGCATCGTGGCCGAGAAACTCACGAACAAATTTCCATGAAATGTTTTGGTAGCGAGCTCAGCCTCCAGCCCAGAAAGAGAACGGCTGATTAGATTTTGATAGTGATCTGGACCTGTGATTTCTACTATTAGGTGATTATTGTCCCCCCCGCCTCCTCCCCCGACATATTGGATATAGAGATTTAATTCCAAATCCAATCCGACGGTACGCTCGCAGGGGTCAAGAAATCGATTTCACCTCAAATTTAAGACAGAAGGAGTGTTCGGTGTCCTTGAAGGTGGGTTGCCTCTGTTTTTTTGCTCATATTTTAGATGACAAACAGAAACAGAATCCCACTCGCAGACTCAGCTGAGCATTGTGTTGGGGGTGTAGCTACAATACAGGATTTGTCACCTGCCCCCTTCGTTCCCCCGCCCTCCCCCCTTCCCGGGGCAAATGGTGTAAGAAATGAGACGTGGCTGGTGGATAGACTTTCATGCCCCTGCTTTACCAGTGTCATTTCCGCAACTCTGAAATTGTGCCATGGTCTACAGGGCTTTGTTGTAAATCACTATCTCCCACTGTCAGACCGCAGTCTGCTGCACACTGTGGATGCCTGGCTTTCTGCTGCCTCCTGGGTGACTAATATATCTTGTTAAATTGTGCTGAGAAGCGTGCGGAGAACTGTACACCTTCCCTCTTTGTACTGTGTTTGTTTGCTTGCGCCTGTGTGTGTATAGTCGTGTGTGTGCGCCTCCTTCACGATGTGTGTTAGCCCGCGTCTGTGCATCTGTGTCTACATTTCGGTGACTGAATAGGTAGGTGTGGGGTGGGGGAGTAGGGTGGGATGGAGTGGGGTGGTGGTGGAGAGGGGTATGGTATTTTTTTTTTTTTTTTTTTGTGCAAATATGTTCACTAAACTCCACAAGTCTGTCAGGCTTTGTTTGTAATTCAGTTAGATTGCTATTCGGCCAGCTTCCTCCTCCTCACCACCACTACAGTGTCGGGAGTTGTGAAGCTATCGCTCAGCCACTTCATAATTAGAAAAGCTGTGGAGCCAAGCCACAGTTTGAGAGGGGAGAGGGAGAGAGAGAAAAAAAAAAAAGCTGTTGGCAGACTGCATTATTCAACATTGGCAGCAATTTACTGTGTCTCCCACCCCAAAGACATGAATCTAAGTGATTTCATAGTCACATCCGTCCTAGTGTGCCATACTGTATGAAGCCGCACTCTCTCTTATCACCAGTTCTTAAGCTATGCACTGTATGCTATCGGCTTCATCCAGCACGGCGCGTCCACGCCACACACGGAGCGTCGCATCTCCGTCCAGCCGCTTTGAAAACAGATTTACGAGTATATTTCTTTGTAATTGGCGTTCCTCTACACAAAGCGAGGAGAGATAATTACCCATTGTTAAGTGAGGTATAAATTGTCTGATCCAAGTGTATTTATCTTCTCAGCACACCAGAGTAGCAGAATAGGCCTTTATGGGGGGGATGGCGAGATGGGAGGGGGGAGGGAGGGGTGGATTTATGCATAGTCTACAGTGATGTTTGACTCTCCTGGCCACCGTCCAGCTCTCAAATCTCTTCGGCCTGAAACCTGTCGAGCAGCAGCCGCCGCCGCAGCTTAACCGTATCCCGTCTAATTCTTGCGTCTTTTTTTTTTTAAGTCGGGAAAATTCAATCTGGGACTCGGGTTGACCTTCAGAGGGTTGACGTTTGACCCCCCGCCCCCGACGCAAATAGCAATTTAAATAGAAACTAGACCCTGACTCGGAGAAGTACGTCCCGCCTTATTTAGGTTCCCGTTCTCCACAAACGGGCGTCTCCGAAGGGAATCCGCCTCATTAGCGAGGAGCAGTTGTTGAAGTCGCCACCGTGCCTCGCAGACACTTTGCTCTAATGGTCACCGGAAGTCCGGAGAAATACAAAGACACACGTCACAGGAAGGGAGAGGAAATTCAAATCTGCCATTTTGCCAGGAGGTGGTGAGGAAAGTCAGCCAGGAAAAGAGAAGAAAAGAGGTTAAGAAGAAGAGGAAAAAAGGAGAGAAGCCTTTCGTTGGCTGGCAGGGAAAGTAGCAACTCCAGATAAATATTTGGCACTAGAACATCTTCGGAGGAATCCCGGAGCACTCGCAGTACAAACAACGTCATGATTTATTATCACATCATACAGACCGTGACTAATGCACTCAAACAATCAAGGTGCATCTACGCAACTACAATGCCCAGGGGTGCTCTCTGCTACTGACTTCAAACATTTGTAAGCAAAGCGCACACACACACACACACACACACACACACACACACACACACACACACACACACACATTAGAGCCACTCGCTGTGCATGCAGGCTCAACAAATGTCCACAAGCATCCAAAACGCACAAACGGTGGAGGGAGGCAGGCCGCAGACATCACGATGGGGGAGGGAGGGGGGGAGGTGGGGATGATCGGATAGTGCTTCAGCTCAGGCAGCGGGCCACTGGGATGTGATTTTATTAGCTCCAGATGTACACAGAGGACTAGAAAACTAGACAAACGTTCAATATTATGAGCAGGACACATCAAAACGATGCCGCCCATCTGGAGCACAAATAATGTAATCAACTCGGGTCACCGGTCATCGTCGTCTGGCCGTCGGGTAAACCCCACCATCCGCTGACGTCAGCGCTCTGCAGGGACAGGCCGGAGCCGGCCGGGGCAGATCGGGACCGCGGCTTTTTTGGAATATCCCCTAAGCTGCTGCTGCACATGACCCGCAGGAGTGAAGATATACGGGAGAGCGGAGGGACAGATGAAACGTGAGGGGGACTGTCTATTGTAATCGCAGCGCTGCTTTAAAAAACGCTGATGGCTCTGATGCCTGTCAAATCAGCTCTGCAAATTTCACTTTTCACAACTTCATACTGTAAACACATACACACCATGCACTGTATGATCCCGACACACACACACACACACACACACACACACACACACACACACACAGAGGGACTCCATGTGCAGTCTTTAAATATTCAATACCTGCCGTGTTTTCTGTACGACTTTGATCAGCCACAGATTCCCACTCTGTCCCTTTCATCTCTGAACTTCAAACCAGCATGAAAAACCTGGACCACAAAAAAAACCTGTTCTGGTTTCAGACAATCTCCTTTTCTCGCCGAGCTGCTCTCTGCCGTACAAAAACAAGCAAGAAGTTGTTCCCGTAACAAACCAAAAAAAAAAAAAAGACAAGCGGTGAGGTTTACTTGGAATGGAAAGCTTCCCGTCTCTGGAGCCGATATCGTCTCCCCGATAAGACCGAGTCCTTGTTTGTGATTTAAAAAGTATGTGTGCAGAGGAGGGCTTATTGCGGAATATTCTCCGGGTAGTTCAACAACTTCTCGGCCACCTTCAGGCGTATTACCTCAGGCTTGCTGTGAGCCAGAGCAATAACTAACATGGAGCAATCTGCAGGCAAACAGGAAGGACACTCAAACTTTTGCAAGCACTACATTCAATTTCCAGGATTGGCCGGGCCTGTTAAGACTCATTAAACCTCTCCCACTCACTGTCAATACCTGCTACTTTTTTTTTTAGTAAAACAGCTAAGTTAATCCCTTTATAGCCCGCCTGCATTATTCAGTGACACCATTAAATATTCAGAGCCACATCACTGATATCATCTTGTTGTCAATAACGCTGGAGGACATGTTGTTTTTAGAAAACTTGAGTCCACTCCAGGAGTGCACTCCCGGAAAAAAGAAAACACAGGGCCTTGTGAGCTGATCTCTAACAGCGGTATATATATTAAGAAAAAAAAAAGGCAGCAGAGCATCACAGCGCGACTGCAGGCAGCCACAGATCGACAGTCATCCGCCTTTATCAGAGCATGCTGTCCCACCTGCATCGATTCGCATCCCGTGGATTTTGCCACCGGCTGCAGCAGAGATCATCGAGAGGAAGAGAGGGCGGAAGAATCAGCTCCACAGATAGAGTCAAGCGAGCGTTGGAGAGGCCTGAAGTTTCAGGCGTGACAAAATAAGATAAATAAAAAGGAGGCAAAAAGGTGTTGTTCCGGAGTCTGGGCCTGCACGATCGCATCACCTCCAACGTGCTGCGTCGTGCACGACCCCCTTTGTACCAGGAGGGGCAGCGGTGTCGGTGCTCCATCGACGCATGAATAACAATTTACGCACGGAGCCTTTTATCAAAATACCAAAAAAGTTGATGATGAACCCGCTGGCCACCGATTGACCCACCCCACCCCCACGCCCCACCCGCTGTAAAGTCAATGAGCAGCTCTGTGGACATGAATACAAAATAACTTCCGATTCAAACTCATTTCCAATAGAAAGCCCGAAGTTATTCCACTAATTAGGTTCATACAAATATGGATTCTCGCTTCGCTTGTTTTTGTTGTTGTTGTTGTTGTTGTATTTCTATCTGCAGAGCCTCTTTTTTACAGGCGACACAACTATTACGCATTGGATCATTGAGCGTGCGAGCCACCCAGAGCACCGCGGCTCGGACAATTCAAAACGCCGCAGAAGTAACTGCTCTGCGCTCGAGCCGCGAATCTGGCCACAAAAAAACAACACCAAATGTCCCCACAGCGGACAGAAGTTGGAAGCAAAAAGCTCCCCCGGGCTCACCTGACGATGAAGTTGAGTCGAGGAGGAAAAATGGTCCCGCGGCTCGCGACAAAAAAGGACGGCCGTCGGAGCCAAGTGTATCCGTTCGCTGCAGCTTTTGTTCCCCGTTGTTCCACCTCAACTGCGCGTCTCAGTCGCGCTGCATCACTTCTCGCTGTGGATGTCAGGGAGGCTGAGAGGCTGTGAGGGGGACTCAACCCTCCCATTGGCTGCCATTCACAAGTCCCCAGCAGAACACGGCGAAGGGGAGGAAAGAAAAAAATATATATTTAAAAAAAAAAAAAAAAAATACCCAGAGAGACAGAGACACAGATGACCGACAAAAAGAAAAGGAAGATGGGGGAACAGAGATTAGAGCTCCGGTGGGGGTGCGTTTCAGAGAGATGTTCAAGTTTAATAATGAGACGAATGTTTTTTTGTGCACGCGCTTTCTTTAACATCTGCATAATCCCTGATTAACAGTTGCAAAGTCAGAGGTTGTCTGGAATCTATCCACAAATGATTCTTTTTGGGTAAAAGGCATCCGGTAAAGACGCTGCTTCCTTTAAAAAAAAAAAAAACAACAACCCTGTAAACCATAGATCATGTATGATTACAACACATCATTGCATTTAAGAGACTGTATGAAGTGACTCGTGCATCATGCAAATGAGCATGTTTTTGTTGTTTTAGTTTGTTGTTGTCTTTTTGCATCCCAAATTGAGTTGCAAACTAAAATCGACTCGATTGTGATTATAAATCAAATCTGCGGACTCAATAAATAATAATGCTGCTGCAACTGTCACCATACAGTTACTATTACTGCACGTGACCTGCTAATAGCAGCCTAGCATTGCTGCTTCTATATCCTGCTAATACCAATACTACTACTGCAAGGACGGTTACTATAGCAGGAGGAGCAGTATGCACCAAATAATGACAATAATAAGCTGTTTACGTATTAGCTTACACCTTTTCTAAGTGTAACAGGAAGGTTGTAGTACTGAGTTTGAATTGGAAATTGTCTTTAATAAGGCGTTAATTCAACTTCATGGTCATTTTGGAGGTTATCGTGCATCAACTTTACAAAACAAAAACAAAACACGTCCATACTATAACTGCTGTTTTGAAAAAAAGTAGACCAAGCTGATTTTTTTTCAACTAGCCTGTGGGTTAAGTCTGGTTGCATGAAAACTTCATCTGCATGCTGCTCATCATGTCAGATTCTCCCTTTTTCTTTTTTTTTTTTTTTAAGAGGGTTGGCTGGAAATCTGTTTAGCGGCCAGGCCTGTAAACTGTGGGCTTTTTAGAGTAATCAAACTAATGCAGATCATAAATATTTTATCCAGCGCACTGCCCTGACCAGATTACCCACTATAATCTGTTGTATTTTATATCTTTGCGTGTGCATATACATGTCAGAAACTGGTATGTAACACGCTTCAGTGCTTTTATTTAAAAAAAAAACAACAACACAACAAACTTGTTTTGTCATATTTATCATACTGGAATAATGATATTTTCACAACTAAGCAGGTGCAATTTCAGCTCGTCGTTTGGAGCGACATCAAGCCGCATATAGGAAGCTTTCATACATAAAAGTCAGATTGCAACAGACATAGGTGCTATCTTTAGCTTTGTTAGCTTTCGACAGCTTGTTTGAGAGAACAAAAGGAAAGTGAAAAGTGGAACTTTTCAACAGCAGGATGTGGATGTTTTGATGAGCGGGTCACTCCCTTCATAAAAAACGTCACGTTTACTGTATGTGGAGACGATGAATGATCAAAGACCGACGATCGACTGGACTGACACGTACACACGTTTGATAATACCGTTGGAGAGCACGATGTGGTGTTTAGTTTTATGTGGTCCACTAACACAAGCGTTACAAGGTGGTAAAGACTGTAACGCAACGCAAAGAAGTGCCAAACGCTTTGAGGCTAAAAAAAAAATACAAATAAAAAAAGAATAGAAGTAAAATGCAATCAAAAACAACAATGTGTAGGTAATCATGCTGGTCTGATCATCTCATTATGTGTGAGTCACAACCCTTCAGCCAGCGGTGACCTTTAATATAAATCCAGTGGAGCCGAGTCGAGTGCCAACGTTACAGTGGGATTACGTGTTGAATGTCAGTCCAAGCGCATACTGTCGTCGAGGTACGGGGAAAAAAAGAGGCAAACATCGCAATCAGCCACGTAATCAAGTCGCGATGTCGAGAAAGCAGTTCGGTCTCATTCTGTGACAACGAGATAATGAAATCACAAATGCAAAAAAAAAGTATGATTTCTCAGGATGAGGAGATAATTAGTGTGGCGTGATGTCATGTATAAAATAAAAATGAGCATGGGCTTATTTCATATTCCTTCAGAAGACATTTGTCACGTGAAGGATATATTATCACCAATATGTGGGAAAGGAAACAAAAAATCTCAAACTCTTGACACGCACATCTCGTCCTCTCATTTATCATTTATGTCACATGACTTTCGACACTTAACGTGTCTTAAAGGAGGCACGAGCCACAAAGCACATGTCGTCCCTAATAAAAATGCAGCGCACATAAAATGTGCAATACGAAGACGGACGGGGGATCTGCAGGCGTTTATGGTTTTTATGGTCTCAATTTTTTCCCCCTCTTTTTCCGAGCCAGAGACCCCATGCTGTGCATGCGTTACCACCCATGCAGTGTTTGTGTCATGATGACCACTGACTGCTGCTAGATTCATGAGTTTAATCCCTGGAAGCACTCCAAGCATCCACTTTGCTGCCGTCCTGTCCTTTCAACCAAACATCAAATTCTTGCCTATAGCGCAAAATGCAGCGAGCCAAAGGGATGTCTGCATTTGGCATCACGTTCTATCAGGAGATCAGCCCGAGATGAATAACCGCTGCCCTTGACTGCATCATTGCTACTGAATGAGTTTAAGCCGCCTCGGTGTTTTGTGCAGTTTATTTAACGGCCTTGCCCTCACGTGAACGTTTCACTGCAGCGGACGCAGCCTGCAAAACAGCCGTCCTTGTCCCCGATGTGACATTTGGAATAAAACCGCATAAATGCGGTGCTTTGTTTTGTAGTTAGTGTCTGTTGTGCGTTTCACAAATGAACACCGACACACTATTACTGAAGGAAAGTGTCCGGAAAAAAAGCTGCCTTTAAGAAGGACTT